>NW_025335780.1:5350751-5574728 GCF_004798865.1 Varanus komodoensis
GCCCTTTCTTCTCTTTCCTTTTGCCGTGTACCCTTTGCTCTTTTGGCGTGGTGCCTTTCGGCCCTCCTACCAAATCATCTTCCTGGACACATTCACCCCCCAATGCGCCATCCACCTCTATTCCTTCCTCCTCATCCTCTCTCAGAAGATGGAACCTATTAGAATTTGCTTCTACACTCTGCGAAACTCCCCTCCCTGCCGTACCAGCAGGTGCATGGTTCTTTCCTTTTCTCTGGGAACCGACTACTTTCCAGCTCTGATCTTCCTGACGTGTGTCCGTGCCCTCCAAATGGTTAGCCCCCGTGCTCATTTCCCGCTCTCCAGCACCCACTCCCTGGGAGTCATCCATGTTCTTCCTCATTATCTGCTCTCTTGCCCAGGCCTTCTCTCTGCCCGCCTGTGCCATCTTTTCCGCCTTACTTAGCTTCTCGGCGTCTTGCCGGTTATAATAAGCTTGAGGACACCAGTAATATGTATGGCCAGCCTCCTCACAGAGATTGCATCGGATGCCCCTTTGGCAGGCGAGCGTGGAGTGCCCTTTGCCACAGCAGCGTGAACACAACTGCGTGGTGCACGTCCTCCTGTAATGTTCATAGGAACCACAATGGTAACACGCGGAAGGTTGCCCGCTGTACCTGGTGATTCCACGTTCTGCTCCCAGAAAGAAATACTTTGGGATCTTCCCTTGCCTGTTATCCTGGCTCTGATTTTTAAAGGACACCACACAACGGTACTCGCCCGTCCAAAAACCCTCCTCATCGATCCTTTTATATGGCCCGTTCAGTATCACAGCATACCTGGAGACCCACCGGGCCACATCCTCCTCTGGGATGGTGGTCGTGCGAAAGATTACAGTCAGGATTCTAGTATCGTCCTTGAAGAGGGGGGTTACCTCGAAACCTTCCAATAAGGAGGGGTTCGCCCTTTGTGCCGCTTTACACTTTGCCCAAAATTTCCAGTAGGCTAGCTCAGAGGCTAGACACACGTCAGTCTCCCTAGACCCCGGTAACTGAATCACAGCCACGACCTGTTCTTTTTCAATCTTTAGGACCTCCCTCATAAGAGTCTTTGTCAGATAGGTCCTGGTGTCTCTGTTGGGGTCAGTTCCGACGTATCGGAAGCGGACCACAAACCTTTTTCTGGGGTCCCTTGTATCTGAAGCAGCCTCGAGGTACTGCGCGATGTGCGCATCCTCCTCTTCCTCAAAGGCCGCTCCAAAGAAAGGGCCTCCCATCCTTCCGGTCTCCGGTTCTCTCTGATTGTTAGCAACACTGGCGTATGTCTTGGGTCTAGGTAGAGTACCTGTGTGTGTTTGTGTGGGTTCCCATTCTGCAGCATTACTCACTCCATCCTGATCCCGTCCATGCAAAATGTTTGTACTTACAGACTCTGTACGCAGCTTTTCCTTCCCACCCCGATTCGGTTCCCTTTGAGCACCCCTGGGCCTAGCCCCCTTGTCCATATCTGACAAAGAGGTCTGTCGCCTTTGCTTTCTCCCGATCGTGGATTCTTCGTCTCTCGATGAAGTTTTCCTCTCACTGAAAGCAGAAACAGAGCCACAAGGCCCAGTATGGTGTTCCACGGTTTTCCCTGCCTCACTCCCCTGCCCTTCCTCACTCACTCCCATCCCTTCCCCAGCAGCAGAACCCATCGCTTGACTCTCCGTTCCCACCCCTCCTTTAGCACCCCTGCCCTCACTTTTGTTTACAGGATTATGTAGTCGTGGCCTCTTATTTTCGGCCTCCCCCATCTCTCCCTCAAGTTCCTGATCCTGCCCCTGTTCCCCCTCCTCCCCCGTATCAATATCTGAGAGATTACCACCCCTCTTTCCTCCCTTTTTCTGAACCTCTCCCCCTTCCCACTCCCTCGGCATTTTCTCTGAGTGTATCACCTCACCAATTAGAGGGGGTGGCACCGAAGCACACCCCCCCAACCTTTGGTCCAGAGCTGTCTCAGCCATCGGGGGAGCCTCCCTCAACCGCGTCACATTCGCTACCGTTTGCATCTCGCTCGGTGGGACTCGTTTGCTCCTCGACGATGGCCTTTCCTCCTGCTGTTGCTTCTTGATCTTCATCCTGTTCTGCAGCATTATGATCATCTGATCCAGCCACTCCTTAAACCTGTCTCGTGTCATCATGCTCGATGTATCATAGAGACGTTCCCAAAAGGGTGGGGTTTGATGTTCTGGAGCCGTGTCCCAGGTCCTTTTTATATCTTGAATGATCCTCACCATATTCTTTTCCTCCAACCACTCCAAGGTCTAGGCTGGATTTTTTGTGGTTTTTGTGGTTTTTGTACCAGCAGCAGCCTGTACACCGCTTGTGCGGCTAGCGATTTAATAGCCGCCTTCTGCTTCTTTGTCTTCGCTTCTGCAACGTGCAAGCCAGCCATCAGACTCCTCAAAATCTGGGATGTTTTGTCGAGGCGTTCCCATACTTTATACTGAGCCAGTTTGCTTAAATCGTTGGTCTTTACCGAGGAGAAGGCCAGATGCGCCACCATATATCCCCACAACTTCAGCATGTCGTTCTCAGCAAACTCTTTGGGGATGATGATGTCACCTACCCGATCGACAGGTGTGTACAGGGTTTCAGTCCAGTTCTGTATGATCGCAAACTCTCTGGTCTTCCATGAGCTATCGTTAGTCTCTGAGATTTCAGAATCCCCCAACATCGACAGGTCTGTCTCCGGGTCCGTATTATAAGCACGGATGTCAAAATCCGAGTCTATCTCATCCTCTGAGGAGTGAGGGCATACTCCCTTCCCTAAACAAAACTCCATGTCGCTGTCCGTTGACGACTCTTCCCCTGAAGAGAGTCCCATCTCCATCTCCTCTTTCCTCCCGTTCTCCTGTTGTGGCAGTGGAGACACCCCCCTCTGGTTCTGTGGTTCAAGGTTGAGACTGGGCGCCTTCCCCGTCTTGAGTCTAGAGGCTGCATCTGTCACCCAAGATAGAGGCTCATCATGGGTTACAGCAGAGGCGTCTTTTCTCTTTGCAGGGAAATCGCTATCCTTTGAATATTCCCCCTTGTTCATCCTTACTGGAGATCTGTCACATTCATTGTCCTTTACTTCAGGCTTAGATGATCTTTGGAGTGATGAAAACTTTCCCTTCCCATATCTTTTCCGTCCCTTAAGTGTTGCACACTGGCTCATTTTCTCCTCTAGCACAGGACCCATCTGTGCCTGTCCAGGACATGCCTGTGTCTCTTCTCCCATTTCTTGAAAAGCCAGGTTTACTTGTGGATGGGAGTAACTGTCCCAGCAAAGAGAACCTCTTCCTTCTAATAATGCTGTCAACATTTTATATTCTTGCTCCAGTGCTACCCTGATAGGCTCTGTCTGTTTCAATTTTTCCTGAAGCTCTTGCACCCCTTCTTCAGTCTCGCTGCATCTAATTTGCATCTCCACCTGCTCTTCGTGCAATACAACTGCCTGCCATCTCTCCTTCAGAGCATCCAGCCGCTTCTGAACATCAGCTTTAAATGTCTCACGCTGCTGCTGGTCTGTGACAGGGACTCCTCTCTCTTGCAGCATGTTCCCTGAGTGCACCCCCATGTCCCCCTTTCTAGGACCAAGAACCCGTTGCTGGGGTCTTTGTAAACATTGCCCCATTCCCAATGAAACAGTAAACGGCATGGCCTGAGGCTGTTGCGAAATTTTCTGCAGCACGTTTCCTTGTTGCTGGGAAAGGGCGTTGCGGGGGGGAGCCCCTTTTTCTGCTTCTATGGGGTTCTCCTTTGCACATTCCTCTCTCTGGGCATGGGGTAAAGATTCTCCACTGTCCACCCCACAGAATTGGCCACTTTGGGTTGTCTGTACACTTTGTTTTAAAGCGGAAAAATCATCCTGATTCTCCTTTAAAGCAACAGAAGGAGCAGAATCTGCCCGGACAAGCCCGGGCTTGTCTTTCAAAGAGCCGATGTCCGAATGCAAGCTGGGGGGGGGGAGTTTCTCCGAGTCTTTTAAGAGAAACTACGGGGTACCCCCGATTCATTCCACCATCCAAGGACTCCCCAGAGTTGAGCCTAAAAACACTGACCTGGCTTTGATCATTTCTCTTCCCACGAGTCCTGGAAGCAGACCTTCTTTGCCGAAGCTCCAACTCGCTGGGAGCAGACATGCTGGGCTTGCTTTGTGGCAGAGGCAGCTGCAAGCCTGGTTCCTCTGCACCCAATTTCTGTCCAAAAGTGGGGTTCCCCAGATGCCCCTCTTGCACCTCTGGGTCCCCCATCCTCTCTCTGACTACCCCAACATTTTGGGGCTCAGCAGTCTCAAAATTTCTACTAAAAGTAGCCGTTTTTGTAGTCCCAATCCAGGAGCTCCTCCAACATGCGACTGCCCCAGGTTAGGGTTAGGGTTAGGAAAACGAGGTGTCCTGGCATGCTTTTGATGGTTGGAATGTGTTTAGAATGGGCAGAAAAGATGAGCTGCGCAGAAAAACGGACTCATGGATATGTTTTTCACAATTGCCGCATTTTGAATGGAAGCTTACCCAGAAAATAGGGGTAGGTATATGCACGAGGATAGGGTTAGGGTTAGAAAAACGAGGTGTCCTGTAATGCTTTTGATAGTTGGAATGTGTTTAGAATGGGCAGAAAAGATGAGCTGCGCGGAAAAATCCATTCAAGTATGGGTTTTGCAAAATTGCCTCTTTGATTGGAAGCTTACCCAGAAATTAGGGTTAGGTACATGCACCAGGTTAGGGTTAGGGTTAGGAAAACGAGGTTTCCTGGCACGATTATGATGGTTGGAAAGTGCGTATAATGGGCAGAAAAATGAGCTGCTCAGAAAAACCGACTCATGGATACGTTTTTCAAAATTGCCGCATTTTGAATGGAAGCTTACCCGGTAATTAGGTTTAGGTATATGCACCAAGTTATGGTTAGGGTTAGAAAAATTGGGGTTCCTGGCATACTTTTGATCGTTGGAATGTGTTTAGAATGGGCAGAAGAGATGAGCTGCGCAGAAAAATCCACTCAAGGGTGGGTTTTCCAAAATTGCAGCATTTTGAATGGAAGCTTACCCAGAAATTAGGGTTATGTATATGCACCAGGTTAGGGTTAGGGTTACCAAAACGAGGTGTCCTGGCATGCTCTTGATGGTTGGAATGTGCTTAGAATTGGCAGAAAAATTGAGCTGCGCAGAAACATCCACTCAAGGATGGTTTTTTCCTAATTGCCGCATTTTGAATGGAAGCTTACCCAGAAATTAGGGTTAGGTATATGCACCAGGTTAGGGTTAGGGTTACCAAAACGAGGTGTCCTGGCATGCTCTTGATGGTTGGAATGTGCTTAGAAATGGCAGAAAAATTGAGCTGCGCAGAAACATCCACTCAAGGATGGTTTTTTCCTAATTGCCGCATTTTGAATGGAAGCTTACCCAGAAATTAGGGTTAGGTATATGCACCAGGTTAGGGTTAGGGTTAGAAAAACGAGGTGTCCTGGCATGCTCTTGATGGTTGGAATGTGTTTAGAATGGGCAGAAAAGGTGAGCTGCGCAGAAAAACTGACTCAAGGGTGGGTTTTCCAAAATTGCGGCATTTTGAAAGGAAGCTTACCCAGAAATTAGGGTTAGGTATATGCACCAGGTTAGGGTTAGGGTTAGCAAAACGAGGTATCCTGGCATGCTCTTGATGGTTGGAATGTGCTTAGAATTGGCAGAAAAATTGAGCAGCGCAGAAACATCCACTCAAGGATGGGTTTCTCAAAATTGCCGCATTTTGAATGGAAGCTTACCCAGAAATTAGGGTTAGGTATATGCACCAGGTTAGGGTTAGGGTTAGGGTTAGCAAAACGAGGTGTCCTGGCATACTTTTTATGGTTGGAATGTGTTTAGAATGGGCAGAAAAGATGAGCTGCGCAGAAATATCCACTCAAGGATGGGATTTTCAAAATTGCCCCCTTTGATTGGAAGCTTCCCCAGACATTAGGGTTAGGTATATGCACCAGGTTAGGGTTAGGGTTAGAAAAACTAGGGTTTCTGGCATACTTTTGATGGTTGGAATGTGTTTAGAATGGGCAGAAAAGATGAGCTGCGCAGAAATATCCACTCAAGGTTGGGTTTTTCAAAATTGCTGCGTTTTGAATGGAAGCTTACCCAGAAATTAGGGTTAGGTATAGGCACCAGGTTAGGGTTAGGGTTAGAAAAACTAGGGTTCCTGGCATACTTTTGATGGTTGAATGTGTTTAGAATGGGCAGAAGTGATGAGCTGCGCAGAAAAATCCACTCAAGGTTGGGTTTTTCAAAATTGCCCTCTTTGATTGGAAGCTTACCCAGAAATTAGGGTTAGGTATAGGCACCAGGTTCGGGTTAGGGTTAGGAAAACGAGGTGTCCTGGCATGCTCTTGATGATTGGAATGTGCTTAAAATGGGCAGAAAAGATGAGCTGCACAGAAAAATCCACTCAAGCATGGTTTTTTCAAAATTGCCGCATTTTCAATGGAAGCTTACCCAGAAATTACGGTAAGGTATATTCACCAGGTTAGGGTTAGGGTTAGAAAAATGAGGTGTCCTGGCATGCTTTTGATGGTTGGAATGTGTTTAGAATTGGCAGAACAGGTGAGCTGCATGGAAAACTCCAGTCAAGGATGGTTTTTTCAAAATCGCCGCATTTTGATTGGAAGCTTACACAGAAATTAGGGTTAGGTATATGCACCAGGTTAGGGTTAGGGTTTGAAAAAAGAGGTGTCCTGCCATGCTCTTGATGGTTGGAATGTGTTTAGAATGGGCAGAAAAGATGAGCTGCGCAGAAATATCCACTCAAGGCTGGGTTTTTCAAAATTGCCCCCTTTTGAATGGAAGCTTGCCCAGAAATTAGGGTTAGGTATATGCATTATTTGTTGGAGTGGACAGGTGGAAAATATCCTGATCTTTTTGAGGCAATTCAAGACATGCAGGAGCATTGTCCATGTTTTCCATGCTGAAGGTTCTAGGTTCAACCCTAACACTCCAGGCAGGGATGAAAATCTCCTTCCCGAAACTCAGACAAGCCATGGTCCCCAACTGCCAACAAGGCTTGCCAAGCATGGTCTGACTCAGTTTAAGACAGATTTCTACGTTGCTAATCACTCCCTGTTCAAACAGATGGAGACAGAAAGCCAATGAAAGGGGATGCCTGTCTGACTACGTTGGGCCTTGGGCAAGTTAGAATCAGTTCAACACAGGGTCACAAGGATGGCGGCCATATTGGCGGCGTGGGGTAATGCCATATGAGATGAGATTGAGGAAGATGGATCTTTTAAGCCTGGGGAGGAGGGGGCTTGAAGCAGATCTGATAGTGACATATAAGGTAGAGTGTCCTGCCTCCTTTCTCCTATGGTAGAGGAAAGGATGTGGTCTAATGGGGCAAAGCTTGAGGAACCAGGTTTCGGGTTAGATGTCTGGAAGCATTCCCTGATGGTGGGGACCGCTGGGATATGGAACGGGCTTCTAAGCGCGGTGTTCAGGTCCTATCAGTGAGAGTGCTCAAGGAAAGCTTGGGCAACCGCTTGCTGGGAATTACATGAGCAGAGCCAGCTAGATCTGGGGGTCAGACCAGATGGCCTGGGATACCCATTGTGACTCACTAGGTGCCTATGTTATATTTTATATTTCTCTGCAGGAGTAGGATTTGGCCTCCTAATACTGGTTTGAGTGCAACCTTGGATATCAGTCCCGCTCCAAATTTGTCTCTGTACCATTCCACATATAGCTTCCTTTCTAGATCAGTACATTGGGCTCATGGAGTTTTTAATTAATAAAAACAATTAATTATTTTAATCATTTCTGACAACCTATACTAACCATCACTGGAAATCATTGGTATACCAAAAATAATAAAATTAAATTACAGGGAGAAAGAGAATGAGAGAGAATGTTAAAAACATTCTCTGGCCTCTCAAAATAAATCTCCAAATACTATCCAGCCAGAATTAAGAACCATAAATTTTCAGATAAGCTTAAACTTGAACAAGCAGCAAGGTTTACAATACAGTTTGACTTTTTCTACATTTTCTGACGGCTTTCTTGGTAAGACACCATCTGGCAAAAGATACATGGTTGTAAAGCCCATTTAATTTTATAAGACAGTTAAACACCTCCTCCAATGCCTCCCGCAGAAATCAAGGAGACGTTTTCACATTGTGTGGTGTGTGCTTTACAAACTGGAGCACCAGCACCATCCAGATGGAGCACCAGCTCCGTGGTTGTTTTGGCTTCCCTGGGACCGGAGGGCTTAAAGGAGGCATGGGCAGACCGCGAGATGCTCAGGTCTTTTTTTATTTTGCACTTGAGCCCCATGCCCAATAAACAGAAATCAAGAGCTGGAGGCAAAATGGTGCTTCAGAGGGCGGAGCTAACTGTGCCCTGTAAGTCCTCACTGTGGAGTTTGGCATACACAAATACAAACCTAGAACTAATTTGTTACAGATCAGGGGTTCTAACAGCCCAAGTCGTAATGGGAACATGTATGTGTGTATTTTGGGAGTGTGCTGGTGGGAAACTTTTTGTAGATATTGTTAAACACACTCCCTTGCTGACCCAGTGATCAAATCTACCTTCTGCTAAGCCTTGGCTTCAATCCATTCAATGCAATGCTGGTAGTCATGCAGTTTCAAATGCTAAGCAGACCAAACTGCCTTGTACCAAATAAAAGTCTTCTCTCACTGATGGAAGTTCTCCAGTGTTTCAAGCAGAGAAGAGTCTTTCCTATCATGTGCCACCTGCATCACTTAACTGGAAAATTGAGGGGGTCAATCCTGAACTTGTTGCATAGAAAATACTTGCTCTTTCTGGAATAACAATCATTATCCACATATTCCAGTTGGGAGTTTATTGTGCTGCAATCCACCATTCAAAGGTATTTTGCAGTGCACTTGAGTCCTAAGAACATAAAAAGAGCTCTGCTGGATCAGACTATGGGTGCATCCAGACCGGCCAGCCGGCTGCCATTGAGAAACAACAAGCAGGGCATTTCACAGCCTAACCAAAGCCAGATTGGGATCATGGGTGGGCTGGATTTGGCCTACAGGTTCTCCATAGGACCATGCCCTCCTTCCCCTTCCTGACTGCTTCCCCTAGCCACCATTCACTTTGTAGTTGACTGGTTTTGAATGTTTCTCCCCTCCTTTTAGAATTCAAAAGGTTGGAATGCTTCTCCTAAGGCTTAGTCCCTTGGAGTGAAAGCTTTAAACTAAAATAGGCTGCTAGTCTTGGAATGTTGGCAGTGTCCATTTTTCCTTTGAATGTTGGCTGTCTATCACTGGAATATGGTCCCAAGAGCATCCTCAAAATCGAATCCACCCTTCTAATCCCCTGCTCTATAGTATATTTTACTACCTGTCCCATTCTGATTGTCTACTCTGCAATGGCAACTTAATATCATGATCTGAAATTCTATTCCGGATTAGCCAACACAGCTCCTCACTTCCATATTCTTTGCTTCAACATGTAGTGACTATGCTTCTTTGAGCTATTTTGAAACTGTATAGATCAAAAATTATTTTACTTTCTGAGTAAAATTTACTTTATGACTTCTTTGAAAGCTTCCATGCCCTGTCTGTCCATGAAACGCTCAACATCACCTACAAGAGTTAAAATAATAACGATAGGATATGTTTTCTTTATTCAGGATGGAGTCCCATGCACACTGTCTTGGGAGCAACTGCAACTGAAAGTTTCAGGGGTTTACTAGCAAAATATGTATAAGATTGCATTCTTAGAAAGTTACAACTTTAAGCATATGTTTAAAACTGAAGAGAAAATAAGGAAAACCAGCAGCCAGTGTAATCTTGATAGTTGTACTGTAGTCATTTTAGATCTTTGAGTGGGTGATGCGTTCCTATTGCACTTGGGGCAGGGAAGTGTTTTAAACATCTTTAGAATCCATTTCACAGTGTTAGTCACCCCGAGAACATGTTGTGGCACATGAAATAAGGAAACGATGTTATTTCAGGTAAAACCAGAAGCGATCACTGTGAAAAAGAGCATTTGCCTGTTACAAGATATCTTGAATGTGACTGCTGGAAAAGGGTAGGAAACAATGGCATGCTTAGAGTTTTTGGGCTTCTCAGCAGCACCCTGAATCGATAAAACTGGTCTGGTGCTGATCCAGTCAGGAAGAGCAATTCAGAGGATCCAATGTTTTCGTTATGGGATGAAGCTTCAAAAGCCGGGTGGTTACCATTCATTGTTGTTGATGCAGAGCCTATGAGAATTAAAGTGTCCTTGTGATGAATGCCCAAAATATAGATTTGCATAACTTTGCCATTAAGAGCCCTATTTGCTGAAATCATTAGTAGCATGGGACATTTCGAGATACAGGAAAAGCTTGGCTCAGGCTTTGCAATTCCTGCTCCTGCAGAGCTGCAGAGACCAAAAGAAGCGATTGGAGATTTCTGCTGCCACCTGCTGGTTGCCACGCATGCAATTTGCTGCTACACATTTCTCAAGCTATATAGAGTGCAATACTTTCAATTGCTGAAATAAGCTGTATTGCAACCCCCTCATGTTTCTTCATCTTCATGCAAAGGACCTCTTCCCATTCACTGCATCCCTAAAATAAACTTCAGGAAGGTCAAAGACATACATTTCCAACCAGAGCTTGGAAAGCAGGGGGAAGTTTACACATAGGCAGAATAACTGCTAGTCACTAGTCCCGGCCCTAGGAGTGTGACCCAGAAGTTGCACATGTATTTGTGGTATGCATGTGAATACTGGTGCCACAGGGATGGGACCGTGGGCATGGTTCTCCCAAGCAGCCACTGCCAGTCCTCCTTGCTGGGCAAGCCAACTTTGTATAGCTTTACCTCTGCCATTCGTCTATATCAGTGCTACATTCAGGAGGATCACACCCCAGGGAAACTGCTTCTACATCACTGTGAACGAACATGAAGGGGCCCTGTGATATAACAGAGAAAAGGGATTGCACAGGTAGCCACTGTGAAATAGGAAAGTCTGGCTTCTTCAGATGAGCAGATAGGAACAGCGTTGTTCATCGCGACATTTGGAGTGTGGTCTGGCTCAAGCCATTTTGCTGTCTAAGGTGATAGGCAGGATAGAGTCATTGACAATAGCTGACTCGTCTGGAAGCTGAATTTATTCTTATTGATATTTACCCTGGCAACGGGGCAGCATCTTCCACCACAGCAGAAGCCAGCAGACCAGCTTAGTAGGCACAAGTCCTAAGAGCGTAAGAATGGCCATGCTAGACTGGGCTAAGGGGCCATCTCATGCAGCGTTCCGCTCACATGGTGGCCAACTGGCTGCCATGGAATCCCACAAGCTGCGAGCTGTCCAGAGAGTCTTTGGCTATGGGGTGGCATACCAATGCGATAGAGGGATGGATGGATAGATAGATATATGTAGGTAGGAAGGTAGGTAGGTAGGTAGGTAGGTAAATAGGGGAAGGAAGGAGGGAGGGAGGGAGGGAGGGAGATAAGCAGGACATCGGTGCAGCAGCACTCTCCGCCCAAATTTCACAGTACATATTGTCTCTGAGACAAAAGGAAGTATAAAGCCATTAGACTAGCAGCCATTGACAGTCTTCTCCTGATAGAATTTGCCCACTCCCCATTTAAAGCCCCTCATATTGGTGACCATCACTATATCTCATGGAAGCGAATTCCACAGTTGAACTATGCACTGTGTGAAGAAGTGCTTTCTTTTATCTTCCCTGAATCTTCCACCAGCAGGTGTTATGGGATGCCCCTAGCTTCTAGTATTATGAGAGATGGAGAAAAATGTCTCCATATTCACTGTCTCCACACCTCCATTGTGTTTAATTGGCTTTTTTCTAAGCTAAACCATCTCAAATTTTATAACCTTTCCTCAAAGGGCAGTTGCTCCAGCTCCTTGATCATTTTAGTTGTCCATATTTTTGCAATTTTTCCAACTCAGCCTTATGTATTTTTAGATGTGGTGAATAAAATTGTAGATGGTATTCTAGATGTTGCCACACTGTTGATTTGTATAGAGGCAGAAAGATATTAGCAGTTTTACTTTCAAATCTTTTTCTAATTATGCCATGATGGAGTTTGCTTTTTTCCCACTTTTGCAGACTGGGTCAGTCAACCACAACTCCATGTTTTGCCCTTGTGTGCATTACACATTTGCCATTTCAATGTCCATTCCCCCGGTCTGGAGAGATCCTTTTGGAGTGCTTCACAATCCATATTACTTCTGACCAACCAAAATAATGTGAAGAAACCAGCAAACACGGCCACTTCACTGCTCACTCCTGATTCTGGATTATTTACAAGGTAACAGCCTTGGTTCCAGTTCCTGTGAGACCCACTGTTTACATTCCTCTATTGGGAGAATTTGCCATTAGTTCCTACCCACTTAACTCCTGCTCTTCTTAAAGCAACTGCTGATCCATTAGGGGATTGCTAGGTTTGCTCAAGAGTCAGTGAGGAGTCTTCTTGGTTGAACTTTGTCAAAGGCCTTTTGGAAGTCCAGGTAAACAAGATCTACTACAGCATCCATGCCCACCTGCTTATTGACACTCTGAAGAACCCTAAAAGGTAAATGAGACAGGGCAAACCTTTGTGGAAGCCATGCTCAGCCTTTCTCAGCTGGGTTGTGTGCTCCACAGTTCTCTTCTTCAAGACCTTTTTGCTGTTTCCAGTATCTACTGCTTAAGAGAAATGGCTTGTTCCGCCTAAAGGTACAACCAGTCCAAAACCATGTCTACACAGAAGTATTTCCACTGTGTACAGTAGGGCTAATACACAGAAAATGGCATTTAGGAATGCCAACTTAATCTTTCAGAATGTATTTTCTGTGCTCTTGTTTTAGGACCCAGCACACCATGACTTTGCTTTGTCAGGAATCAAAATCACACAGGAATCAGTGGTTACATTTGCAATCACTGTGTCAGGTGATGGTTGACATAATCCACTGCCTGCCCAGTATTAGATTTCTGAGAAACTGGACTTTTAAAAAGGTATAATGAATCCCTGAAGCTGCTGTGGATGTGGGCTAAGTTGGGAAGGAGCATTGCAATTCAAATATTATGCAGAAAATGATCTCAGCTGCTTAAAAATGGTTCTTCCTTGTATATTTGTAGATCAACTGCAAGGAAACTCATTTTACTTGCGGGTCTAACTTTTGATCTTGCCACAATATTTCTTGATGTTCTGAGGGCATTTTCTATACCTTCTTTTTTTACATGCTCTTCCTTGTTTACGTCGATAGACTTCCACATTTTCCTGCCAATCTATTCCATGCATTCGTGCTGTGCATGACACGTTTCATTTTGCTGAGATGCATATGAGGAGGATTAATACCCTTCTGTATCCAAGATTAATATAGCCTTGCAAAGAAAACTGGACAGAATAGCAAGTCAGCTTTTCAGACGCCACTTATCATGGCCTATGGACAACACAATAGTCACATAAATTTTACCAAGTAAGATAGTACCCATGGGTGCTCATGAATTTACAATTTCCTCCACTATAATCATATGTATCCTCCTCTAAGTAACTGGTTCTTTCCATTTATCATAGAGCATCCCCTAATACTCATATTTCTCTGCTGACACCATAGTCATGTTGCTAAATCAGCTAAAAACTTTCTTTCTAAAATACATTTTTGGCATTTTTTTAAAGGAGGAATTTCCAACACCGATATTACTGAATCCCGGCCTTCACAGTAAACAGCCCTGAAATGCACATGCATCTAGAAGTCCTGTGTGCGTTTCAAAAGGCAAGGGTGTAGCCCTGTTGGATTCTGCCACCTGGTGGCAGGCAAGGTGAAATGCCGCCTTCTCAGAAAAAGCTCCACTCAATAACTTTTTTACATAGTTGATTGGAGGCCAATGGGAGGATGAGCTCCTGTAATGGAGGACCCTCAGTAGGGTCCAATAAGGGTTTTTTGTCATCTCCTTTTCCATTGTCATCTAACCTGAAACTAACCGTCACTGGATCCAACCCAATGCAGTCTAGAAAAACTGACAGACTGAGTCAAAGAAGGGTTGCAACGTTAATGCTACGTATTCTCTTTCCAAGCTTAGTGCCAATGAAGTCTGTCCTTTCTTTAGATCTTATGTGCACAGAATGAATTTAGGGGTGGAGCTGTTCACGGCCCCCTGCTACCTGCACATTGTGGTCCCAAACTTTATTGGGCTCATACAACTGCCTGCACAGCCTTACATCAAGCTAGTATGTTGAGTCACTTTTGCTAAGCTGGGAAGGTGCCGACGTGCATCTGGATGGGTGATCCCATGTGGAAGTAGAGCGGGGGGTTGGACTTGATTGCCTTCCAGCTCTACTGCCATTCAATTTGATTTGATTCAATTCAATGTGATTCTTAAGTTAGAGCAATGTTTTAACGCCATGCTCTGCATTTCACTTAGTCAAGAGTGCGTGAGATCAAGATGCATGAACCACTTCTGGTTGTCTACCTTGCTTATGCAAAATGTCAGGACTAGGCTTGGGGAGATCTGGGTTCTCATCTCCACCTGCTTCTAAGCTCCCTGGGTAGCTCTGGGTCACTCACCTCAACTGAACCTGCCTCACAAGGTCTAGGCATAAATCTAACAGATAAATAAAATATATAAATTATGAGACTAGAGGCAGTCTTACTAACTCATTGGACCCAAGTCTTTAAGGGCTTCATTAGTAACAGCAAGAGCCTTTAAGTGTGCACATAAAATAATTAGCTAATGTATACAGTTTCTCTGTTTTGGAGGTACAAAGAACCCCTTTTCATGCACGACATGAAAGTACTTTGAATGAACAATCTAGGTTGTCCAGCTGCTACCATCTCCCCCATCAATTGCTATTGACTTACACTAGAAAGAGTTCTCTGAAGATATATATGCCCATAGACCTCTTGAACATGAGAAGGACACCAATTGGCTGTGGAGGTCTTCCTTTCATCTGTATCCAGTACTTGTTAAACGTCGTGGGTAGCGATGGTGTGACATGACGACGAGAGTGGACAGGGCAGCCCACCATGGCCTGGCAAGCCACCCCTATGCATGTAGGGATCATACGTATTCTCCCACCACTGCTTCAGATATCTCTCTTCTGCTCTTCAAAGCAACCTATGCAAGGTCATTGGACATAGCATCCAAGTAGTCTTTCTCTAAGGGCTCACAGTCTTAATAAAGATGGGTCCACAACCCCATTTCTTCTTCACAAGTCAATGTTTTGGTGCTTTTAAGAGCAGGGACCACCTTTGGTGACATTTTGAGGGGTTGCAGAGGGTCAGTTTCTACCTTACTTGAACTATAAGTTTGCCCAGGGGTTAGAATGAGAGATTCAGATAATTTTGAGCTAGATTTAATTTTCTGAAATGCATAGGTTTCACTCCCTCCTACTGCCATTTGCAATCTGCTTTTTTATTCACTCCACTCAAATGGAAAAAGTGTACAATACTTCTGTCACAATTGATTGAACCATGAAAAATGCAAATGTCAGTCATGTGCATTTTTAACATGGGTATTTCTAAGCTGTACATTTTTAAAAAGTGTACATTTTCGCAAATGCGAGTTTGGGAATTTGTGAACATTTCTGAAAAGCCTGCACTTCTATTTACATTCATGTTTGGAGTTGCAAATAGGGTGCTTTGGAGAGATATGAAAACAGACATTAAACCCCTATGCCTCCCTACCCAGGAATTTACTTTTCTTAATGTAAAATGTTTTTAAGTGTCACATCCACTTGAAGCAGTATGGAACCACAAATTTTTAAAAAATGTAAAATTAAGGAAGACCCCTGCTGTTTAAAAACTGGACGAACACCTAATGGTCAGCTGGCAGGAAAAGGATGTATAACAAGAGAAAGAGGTGGGCCTTCTGGGGAACACCCAAAAGGGCACCCCTGGAACTAGAGGAGGGCTGGATTTGGCCCAGGGTCTGAAGGTTCGGCACCCCTGTCGACAGTAAGAACATTTTGGTTTCTCCAGGCATTTCTGGTTTTAATCTATTTGAATTGGAGGAGGCACTGTTTTCATGTTTTCTGCTTCTATTGTTAAATGATGCTGTCAAGCTATGTTCATACTTCTTTATGGATGCAAGTTGTCAGGGCCCTTTTGAGTAGAAAACGGGTTGTGTAACAAGTAAATCCAGACCTTCCACTGAATGAACAGAGGTCAAGAGGTCTCAGTCAAGAGGTACATTCACTCTGGCATTGTCATGAAGCTTCTCTTCCACTTCCCCTTGACTGAAAATTGCCCATAGATGAACTGTGCCCATTGAAAGTGTGTTAACACAAAACTTTGTTGATCTGCCTCCTCCTTCTGAAACTCTAATTCAAGTACAGCCTTGTGATCCTGTCTTTATGGTATGTAAAAGCTACACAGTGCAAGTTGCAACTCAGAAATGTTATCTGCAAATACATTCAGGAATGTGTTCGTTGAGCCCTCCTAAAGTGGCCACATGGCATGTTTAACATGGAGATGCTTAATACGTATCAGTAATTACAAATGTTTCTCTTGAGACTGCACGGACCTGGAAAATTTGGGGGAATGACATTCCGCTGTTAATCACTGAAAAGAAAGCCACTGCGTCCCTGTTTTCTGTGTGTATTAAAGGGAACAGAATGAATCATTCTAATTTATTCATTGAATTTCCTCCCTTCCTGCTCATGAATTCTGTGTGATCAGATTACAGCCTCAGATTTATGTGTTATTTAGGAGTATTCATGAAATGATGTTAATGTGAATCTTTCTTGGCCTTCAGGTTGTTTGTAAGCAGGCTTGATTGAAAACATTTGATTCATGAAATTATACAGGGAAAAATCCTTATTTGTCTCTATTTTAGATTTTTTAAACACTAGTATTTTTACTCCCAGATTAGATATTCAGAATTTACATGGACCATACTGTCATATTAAAACTTTATGACTCAAAACCATTTTCTTTGTGTGAATATTCAAGAATATTCATTAGCACATGCCAACAATGCATAACTGGAAGCCTATCATTTAGAAAGTGAGTTAATATCTCTAAGTGTTCCCTCTATTAACAGAGGCATAGTTCACTAACATTTTTGGTAAGTGTCAAACCATACATGAATTATCATCACAGCCAAGGAAATTGAGATTTAAGCTGCTGAATCATGTGAGCAATATGAACAAAAGACCTCATGGACAGCTGAATGTCTGTCAGACCTGGTAGTCAGAAGGCAAACTAGGAAGCAGAAGGGGAATCATGCAAGAACCTTATTGGCTTTTAATGTCACATGATCCGTCCTATACAGGAACTTGTGGTACTGTTCTCAGCCATGTGGTGGTATCATTGTGACAGCTCTGCTTTGGGTTTGGGAACACAGAGATATTGTTGTCTGCAGGGTTTGGTTCAGAAGGTACACTGGGAGACCAGCTCAACCCCATGAGCTGTGGGATCCAACAAGGAAACCTTGTAGTCCCCATGTTCTTTAAAATGTATATGCAATTGGTGGGTGAGGCCATCCAAGGCTCTGGAGTCAAGCAGCATCCGTGTACTGATGACACCCAATTTTATTTTCTTTAGTATCTAAATCAAGTGATGGTATAGAAGTTTTGAACTCAGTAATGAATCTTGACAAGATCACAGCATCTTGAATAGGTGGCCCTTGGATGGAAAGTTGGTGTAGGACCTGCTTTGATTGGAGTGGCACTTCCTCTGAAGGTGCAGATGTTCTGCTCATGGATACTCCTTGATCCATGCTCTGGTGACCTCCAGGCTAGAAATACTGCAATGCATTTTACATAGGAAGATATAGACTATGCCTGTTGGGGATAATGGGAGCTGTAACTCAAAACACCTAGTGAAGTACAAGCTGTCCATCCCTGGGGATATGTTCCACCAATTGTGATGGAACTGCATTAGCTGCCTATTGGTTTTTGGCCCCATTCAAGGTGTTTGGTGTTTACCTGTGAAGTCCTGAATGTGTTGGGAGACATGCAGTCTACATCTGTGAAACAGGAGGCCTCTCCCAACTGCGGCAACCTGACTCTGGAATGTCTTCTCAAGGGATACGCAACATAGTGAATTTTCCAATACCAATTCCAGACTTCTGTAATTGCCCAAACTTTTAAGTAGGTGGTATGATTGTAACTGGTCTTGGAAGGTTGAACCAACTAGATTTTATATTTTAATCTACTCTTGATTTTATAGTTTATGATTTGTGATGATTTGGTATTTTGTGAGTTTTCTACTGTAATTTCACTGAAGAACATTGAATCAGTTTTGGGTACCCTGTCTTGATATCCACTTTTGGGTCAAAGGTGAAGTATAGATAATTTAAAAATACTTAATAGAAAATTGTTTTTCTTACTATTGCCCCAAGAGTCTATTAAAAATATTTCCAGAAAACCTAGAAGGTACACCTGCCACCAAAACTTAACAGGGCCATAATCATCTTTGCATATCCACACAGCTGCATATCCGAACTACCACTTTTGAGAGCATCAGCGCACCATGGCTCTTCTCAGTGGGCTTCTGATCACCACCCACCACACTGCCTTTTGCTGCCTGACAACAAGCGTTTCATGGATGGACCAAAGGGCTGAGCAATATTCAGACTGGTCAAACTTTCACATTTATTTATTTATTTATTTATTTATTTATTTATTTATTTATTAAAACATTTCTATGCCGCCCCATTCGCCGAAGCCTCGGGGCGGCTCACAACAATTCCACTTTAGTGTTTGTTGTGCCTTGTTTTTGCCTACAAGAATGCATCCTTTCTGAAAAACAGTTATTTAAAATTATGTGTTGCCAAAAAAGAAAGAAGGGATGGGGACGGGGACGGGACAGGCAGGGGGAAAGGGGGAGGGGAAAGGGGGAGGGGGGAGGGGAAGGGAGGATAAAAGGCTCTAAGTGAAAAATGTAGTCTGGTTCAGAGTTGCACGTGAAGTATTTCATCTATATTTCCCAGAGCAATAATGCTATTTTATACCCCCCATTGTTTCCAGAAATCTACTCCATTCAGAATTTACAGGTGAGCTTACAGAATAGACACAAACCAGGCCCAAAATTGCAAAATTGCCCATCTTATCTGTAGATGGACCCAGTAAAAGAATTTCTATATAGTGTGCACATATGGAAGAAAGAGAGACGTAAATAGTAGGTCGCACCAAAGCAAGACAGTCAGCCAATGTGGTTCAGTAAAATGACAGAAGGGAATCAGATGGATGCCTTATTTATTTTGCAATTGAGAGTTCTTTATTAATACAGATGGACCCCAAACTGCAGAACAACAGTTTTAGACACTGAGAAGTTGAAATGCAGTCATATAATGTGAAATTGTGTTGCAATGTGGCTCTTTGGGCCTTCCTGCTACATCCATTTATTTCAAGCCAACTAAATGGTTTTTAGCTGACGTGTCAGCATAGCTGGTGTGATTCAGAAGTTGAATTTAGAAACAGCAGTTGAAGTTTTTCCACTGTAAGATGTTAAGATTTAGCTACGTAATGTAACGTTACATAGCTAAGATGAAAAAATGCCCCCAAACTTGTCTTAATTATTTGCAGTCATGGCAATGGTTTACCTCAAGCTGTTTTCTATGAAGGCAGAAAACTCCGTATCACACATGCCTATTGCCACTAGGAAAGCTGTCATCCTTGAACTACCTTTTGAATTAAAACACAATCGAAGAGCTCTGCTAAAAGCTACTTGAAGTGAATAAGAAAATGGTACATGCAGCCCAGACTTGGGCCAGGTCTACTTCTCAGATCCCAGTAACTCCTTCCTGTCCAATTCTAAATGAATGGATTAGAAGTTAGATGCTGGTGCAGAAACATCTCTTCTTCCAAGTTAGGTCAGAGTGGTTTTGGGAATGACAAGAATGAGTCACAAAGCGTTGTATCTGGCAGTACAACTCCAGGCATCCTTGTATGAAATCTGTTATCAAGACTCATCTCAGTTTTGACCTCCTCTCTACTTTTGATATTGAGTCTGCCTTGGTCACCCTGTTCGATCCCCTCTGAGGAGAGATGGGATGGAGGCGGTGTGATGTTGCTGGTTCTCCTTGATTTCTCGGTGGCTTTCAGTGAGATCAAACATGATATCCTTCTGTGGGTTGGGTTTCCCATCAGTCTGATGATGTCACACAGCTCAGTCTCTCCTGAATCAGGTGAGGCTCTGAAACTGATGAACCCCATATATGTATGGGCCCATGACCTGGATGACATGCAGTTAACTGAAATTGAATCTCACTGGGATGAAGGTGCCATGAATAAGTAGTTGCATGCTCCATCCTCAATAAATATATTTTCTTACTGTTTTTTTAATATTCATATCCTGTCTTTTTTCCTGCAAGTGCAGCTTACAGAACCCCCCTACTCTTCCACTTCTCCATTTATCCTCACAACAACCTGGAGGGTCGGTGACTAGGCCAAAATCACACTGTGAACTTCATGGCTGGGTGGGGACAGAACCTCCCAAGTCCCAGTCCAACACTCCAGAAATAATAAAAAAGTAAGACATGACCCCAACAGGCTCTCATGAATGGTACCAGTCACTCAAATGAAATAATATTCCATAGTAGATGGACTGAAGCACCCATTTGGTTTCTGTCACACTTTAGGAGACTTTTAATGTGTGTAGTTTTCTCCAAGTAGATAAAAAATTGTACTTTCTGTTGATTCTTTGCAGCTGGACAAATGTGGCTGATGTCTTAGGCTTGGAATTGGCATGCCTATGAAGTCACAATAAGGCTAGGATGAACCTCTTTTAGTCATCCATTTGGAAGGATTCGCCTCACTAAGCATTCACTTAACAAGGATTCTCCTCATTAAGACACACTGGTTCCCACTTCCAAATGCCCAAACCAGCACTCTTAATGATTCTCCTGAATCTTGTATTAGTGAGCTCCTTGATCAAAACTTGACCATTTAGTTGTAATGCTCCCCTTTCACAACTCTGGATTGAAACCTTAGAAATGTAGTATTAAGTTTGGAAATGATGGTGAGCATTGGAGCTTGCACAGTACAGTTGTATATGGCTCTTCTAAATTTTCAGTTGTCTTGCCACTTGCCGCTTGAAACATTCTCTCTCAGTCTTCTCCAGCTGCAGGATTTGCTCCCTGGAGGAAGCCTCAGCAGGTCCACCTTTATACCAGTGATTGCCCAAGTTGTCACATAGGCAGACCACGTGAAAACAACCAATCCTAAAAGGCCACATAACATGTTTTCATGCCACACTTCACAAGTCCAAACTATGGTTCCCAAAATGTGCTTTGGTAGTTGCAGTCAATTAAAAGGAAAGCCCAGCATAGAATGAGGTGAATATATTTTTGATGCTTGATGGCAGATGACTACAGATGGACATCCTCCAGTAGGAAGTCCCATTCCTGATACGTACCTGCCCTACCTTTTGCTGTGGTACAGAAAGCAGGGATTAGTTTTTACCTCAGTTTTCAAGGAGTTCTATGAGATACAACCATCCTTCAGCTATTCTGGCCCTGGTCTTTTAAAACCGCAAAGGTCTAAACAACAGACTGAATTGAATGTGTCTGCCTAGTGTCAGATTAACCTGTTTTTTCAACTCACAAATGGAACGTTGAAATGCAATGCCAAGTATACATTTTTTAAATGTTTTGCTTAGTATTTCTGGATTGGAATGTTTCAGTTGAGTTCCTTCAACTATTAAGATTATGCAGCTTAAACAAACTGCAGTTTCCAGAAGGACTGATGTTTAGTGTACAATAAGCCTAAATTTTGTTTCTATGAAATATGAACTTGACATAGGCTGCGTGTTCATGTGTATGTATTAGTATGTTAAGGAATGAAGCCAATGGGCACACAAGTCCTCAAGTTCTGGAGTTAGTTTACACCTGAAACATTTACATCCAAGCTGGATTTTTTTTTTTTTTTTTTTTTTTTTTTGTACAAACAACAACAATGACAACAAATTGTAAAGTACTTTCTAAAACTATGTCTGCAAAAGACCAAATTGTGATTCTGGGAATGATTCCAAATAATAATCACGGCCAGCCAGAGATACAAATGTCAACAAAAACACAACCCCCCTGCAAGATATTAAACCACTAATCTCCTGGTGTGGGAGAGTTGTCTGAGGGTGCGTGAAATAAGCCCTTGAAGATCAGGATGCAAATGATACCAAGTGCTGCAGCAGAAGCGACATGGTCAAAATCAAATGTCTCTGTTTCTCGGAGGTGGTCTTTGGCTCGTATGGTAAAGAGGACAAAGAAACTGCTGGAATGCCATCCCTCTTGCTGCTAGAGCTGTTAGAATTACTCACTACAATTGTCTTTATTCCAATAGAATAATCTCATTTTTAACCCCATGCTTAAAGTTGCGAAGCACATTCTGTGAAGTGCTGAATATTCTTATCTCACTGGCATCAATAAGATAAATAGTAATACCTGTAAACACAGACATTTTATACTTAGCTTTCCAGATATCTGCAGAGATAACTATATGTTAGAGTTGTTTTAAAACAGGGGATTAGAAGCTACCTGGCCTGCTGGGATTCTAATCTCCTTTCCCTTGATATTTTGTGATTTGGCTATTGAAATAGGGGTGTTACTTTCTGAGTGTTGCAGAAGTGCTCAGAAAATTGAGCACAGATCAAACCATGCCTCTCGACATAAATGATAAATAGAACACCATGTATTGTTTTGCAGAGATGTGGGTGAAAATGTTGTCTGAAGAGTTGAATGGAGCTCACGGACATGCACATGTAGGCATGATCAGAGATTGTGCCCTTTGTGGAATTTCTGATTGCAAGGAAAGTGCCCACACACTTCTATCAGAAGGGTCTATTCAGTAGATACATGGAACCTGGGAACACAAAAAGTGGGAGGTATCCTGACCACATTTGCAAATACAGATGTGCTGAGGCCCACACTGGGCATGTCTGACCTGCTATTTTAAGATCCCCATAATTTTATGGAACTGGTAAAAAGAGTTCCAGCGTGACATAGTGGTTAAAAGTGGTGGATTGGGGCTTGGAAATTTGGGTTCTAGTCCCCACTCAGCTATAGAGCTTATTGGGTGCCTTTGGACCAGACTCCGAGTCTTAGCCCAAGCTACTCACAGAGTTGTTGTCAGGATAAGAAAGAGATTGCTGTAAGCCACCTTGAGTTCCTTGAAAGGAAAAAAAAATGAAATATAAAAATAATTAAAAAATCATAAGTTAAAATACTGGCAGGCACTAGTCCTAGGCAGACTTACAGCTGGGGGTGGCACTTTGAAAAGGGCCCTCAAGCTGGAACTTTCATTTGTGACAGACCTCTCTCTAAAATGAGTTCTCAGTCAGGTGCGTCTGTTGGTCAGTCATTAGCCAAAAGCACAAGTAGGTGGCCTTAGGCAAACCAACACTGCTTCAGACTAGCCCAGTCCTAAATAACCAACATGGGATGATAATACTAGACAATAGTGAGAAGGCAAGGAGTTCTAATGGTGTAATCCTGTGGCAATGGCCATAAAGCCCAGAGCTCAGAGGCTTAAAGTCATCCTGTGAAGGGCAGCAGGAGCAATAGGAGCCCTGAATTTCCTGCCAGAAGTCTTCTGAGCTGCCCAGTTGCTGCGGCTTAGAAATAGAGGGGAAGAAACTAGGGAGGCATCATATCCTGGTCTCTCCAGATCCCTTCCAAAATCTGTCTTCCCCATCCCCAAGGTCATTTCCCCAACTTCACAGAACAGCTGATGTGCAAGCAGATGAGCAATGTTGGTCAGAGTTCCCCAAGGATGGAGCCAGGGGACCTGAAATTTCCTATGGCTTCTTGGATTCTCTCTAGGGGCCATAGGATTGCTCCCTAAGATAATCTTTCTAAAATGTTCTGAACGCTTGAAATACGTACCAAAAGGCATTCATATCTGAAAGTTGAGTTCCTTTAGCTGCCACTCCAAAAATATTGAACTAGGATGGATTCCACAAATTGTCTCCTTTGCAACAAAAGAGGTGGTGTGTGTGTGTGTGTGTGTGTGTGTGTGTGTGTGTGTGTGTGTGTTAGGGCCCTCATAATGTTCCAAACCCACCAGCATAACTTGGGTGTACTTGAAAGTGAAGATGCTATATATACCTCACAGCTATGTCTTTGCATCTGTTTCATTGACTCTCCTTGGCTCTGGAAATTGGAAAAAAATACAGTAACTGCAGCTATTATACAGATTAATCGCCTATCCGGCAGCTCAGATAAACTTCTCCCACAAATTTGTGGAGTTGCCATCTTGCCTCCATTGTACAATGCTAAAGAAGCCAAGGACAAGCAAAGTCACTGCCCTTTTACATGAACGTTAAGACCTGCCACGTTGTCCTAACCTTATTCTTGGCTTCATTCTGCCTGTTTAATTATGGAGTTCCCAGCTACCAGCTGGTCAGTGATCCCTGATCAGTCTGCTAATTAGCATTGTGAAAAGTAATTTCGTACAAGGGAAGTCCAGATACAATGATAAGAAATGGCAACATGCATATTGTCAAATTGAATGAGATATTATTTGCAATTTGAGAGCATGCCATTCAGTGAATCTTGCTAAAGATGCTCTAACTGCAATAAAAATGTGCATAGGATAGATTGTTGGATTCTAGGAAATGTATTTGTTTCACTCGGTCATTTATATTCCATTTTTATTCATAGCTTCATCAGGTCTTGCTGTAGCCCACAATCTAAAAATAATATTAATAAGGAGAACACTTGTCACCATCAAGTCAAATGTAAAGGGGAGAGATTCACCTGCAGTCCTGCAGGAGAAAACAGAGAAGGCATGCTGGTGACACAGCAACAAGAAGCCACTCAAACTTTGCAGGCACCTGTCCTGGATAAATGGAGAAGCCCTTGTCTTTTCAAGAATAATGACTCTCAGAAGCATTTGAGTCAGGGAAAGAAACAAGAGTAACAGGTACAGGTCTTGAGAAGAAGCTAGTGGGAGCAAATCTGGAATGGAACCTCCTGCTCATGCAAGGAATGTCCCGGGTATGGTATGGTGGCCGTGGATCCTCCTGTGCAATGGACAGTTCTCTTGTTGAAGGGCTATCAGAGGACTATCCTGTTTTGAAGGCATCTCTATTTGAATATAAGAGTCATGCTGGATCAGAGCAATCAGAGCAGAATTATTTTATATTTCATCTTCCAATCACCACTGTGAATATCTGATCCCTGAAACTGTAATCCAGGAATCTAATCCATACCTATAATGCTTCCCAGATACATACTTGCCTATCTGGGGCAACGTTGGGAGGAATTAAAACTGAAGAAACAGGTCTTGGAAGACTCCTATTCAGGAATTACAAATAATATTATCATGACAAATATGTTTAACGGTTATTTTGCAGCTGTTCTGTGATAAAATTAGCTTGATGCTATTAATCCTGTGGAAAAACCTATTACTGCTTCTTCGAATGAGGCCATCAACCATAATAATGTTCTTAATTGCTTAATTCAGGAAGCCTGTAAGACTTTAAGTTGAACCTAACGTGAAACCAAGAAATGGGGTAAGTTACCATTACTCTACTCACTTTATCATCCAGTAGTCAAATGGATTTCATTGATCTTTACCAAACCCTTTTTGAATTATAGGTACTGTTCTCATAAAACAAGTTGTCTAATAAAGAATTAGCATTTGTTTCAAATACATTTGAAGAGCCTGAAAGTTTAGTTGACTTTTTTTAGA
The DNA here is from genome assembly GCF_004798865.1 of Varanus komodoensis. Classification (NCBI taxonomy): domain Eukaryota; kingdom Metazoa; phylum Chordata; class Lepidosauria; order Squamata; family Varanidae; genus Varanus; species Varanus komodoensis. Next base: position 5,376,299 of record NW_025335780.1, read on the forward strand.
ATAACCTTTTTTTTGCCTGAAAGTGCTTGGAATAAGACTGAAATTGGTTTTAGACACTGTTATTTGAACTGACACTGAAAAATTGATCTGGCTTCACAGTCTGTGTTTCAAGGCACTGGAGACACTCCAGCAGATAACCAGGCCAGGACCAGACAGAGATCCAACAAGGCAGTTACACAGTGGAATAGAAGATAGCTAATGCCTTACTTAAGAAGGAATGCACAATTGAAACCATTACTTTCGTAGTTACATCAACTACCAGCTCTTTATCTATACAGTGGTTTCAGTGAGCAGTTATAAACACACACTAGAAGGTCTTACTGGCTTTGTGCAACCTAGCATCCTCCAGATGGGGTTACAGCTCCCATCAGCCCCTATAAGCATGGTTAATGGTCAGTGATGCTGGGATCTGTTATCCAAACCATCTAGGGAGCACAAGCTTCAGTATGTCTGGGCTATATGATTGTATTTGTAGCAGGAAGATGAAATATAAAATAATTTTAATGAACAAATACATGCAATTAACAATACCAATGCTATAGACACAGCAAGCAAATAATGATTAGACTGCGAGTAGTTGGACCACCAATATGGCAGGTCAATAAAGAGATTTTCTTTCAACATCCTTTTGCACTCTACTTGCAAAGTTCAAGGCAAATTAAAACTACTACTCTCTCCTGTGTTCTGCTTGAACATAAAACACTAATCTAAAGTATTATTAAGTTATCTAGACATGGGAATACAATTCCAGTAGGAACTTGACTAGCATCAGTACCAAAAGCTTTATCTTGAAGAAAGTTACAATAAAAAGCTTGTAACCCAACAGTACTCAAATGGTTAAAGCAATGGCAAAGGACTAAAATGTTGAAAAGGATTACATGCTAAAATACTTAAAATATCCAGAGGAAAGGACAATAGCTTAAATTGAGCTGAACTGAAGCTAAATCTAGATTAATGTGGTATCTAAACCCAGGAACCTGCATGTTTAGAAATGTATAAGTCCAAAGTAATTTCTCAGTCCAAAGCTAGCTAAATGGTATTAAAATATAAAAACTAAACCTGAGATTGACCCTCATCCAGGTTTCTTGGCCTAAATGGTCCACTGAAGAATCAGCAGCAAGGTAAAAAAAAAAAAAGAGGCTCTTAGGACGAAGAGAACAAAGAAGGGCTCCCTGAGAAGTACCTCTCCACCTTTATGGAGCATTTTGCTCTGCTTAGTTCACCTGCCACCATGTTGGTCAAAGTCATTATTTAGCACTCAGAGCTACCAGTACCAACAACCTTTGTTTTACCATCACATTTCCGTGGACTATCTCCTACCCAGCCTTTACCAACACAGTTGAAGGGAAGTGGGTTGGAGAAAGCCGGTCTCACCACCCTCTGTGCCTTTTAAAAGGAGGGAATATTTATGATTTAATTTCTATGATGCCCAATGGCTGAAGCATTCTGGACAATTTGCAACAGTTCTTACACAGGACCATGATGCAATAAAATAACTACATTGTTCCACAAATAAGAATCTAAAATATCAAAACACCACAGTTCTAAAATATCAAAACACCTTAGCAGCTAAGACAGAATGAGCCTGTTCCAAGCACAGACATCAAGTCATTAGTTAATTTTAGATACCCAAGATGATGAAGTTGGCGCCAGGTGAGCCTCAATGGGGAGATCAAGATCGATGTGCAGTCAGGGGGCCAGCACTGAAAAGACCCTCTGATTTTTTGCTGGGCTTCCCTTGGGGGACTCAGGAGAAGTCCTTAGATGTTGTTTGTAGGGTCAAGGGACACTGACGGCATGGGAGGCGTTCTGTCACATATATTGGCATTCCAAGCCATGCAATATTATCTTTCAGGTTCCTTTGAAGTGCAGGCAGTTTCCTGGATCCAACAAAATTATTTAACCCTTTTAGGACCAGATAGACAAATTAGACTTCAGGATTTCCATGCTGGGATTTTTGCATAGCACAAGTTTAAATAACCAAAGCCTTACCAGCACCGGCATGATAGTACTTTTAAGCAATATCAAAAATGAATATTTTTATGGATATGTAATACTTTTGTTGCAATTTGCAAAGCACCAGAAACTGCCCCTTTTAAAACCTCAGATATGAACACAAAAGGAAGCACACAAGTCTGAAGGAACCTCGCCCATCCTCTGACTCCTGATGGTGTCTGGGAAAAAATGCGTACGAGTGTTTGTGCGCGTGTGTGTGTCCAGTTTAAGTGTACTTTTAGCCTTTAGTCATTGGGGGAAAGTATGTGCTCTTGAAAAATGTGAACAATAACGTACACTTTTCTTGTGTACTTGATGGTTGGGAGGCAGGGAACACAAGCAGTGGGGTGGGAAGTTAGTACACTTTCTAGTAAAAGCGCTCCAACAATATGTTTTTCTTGTGCAAGTTGTCCTCTCAGTCAAAGAACTTAGAAAAGAACACGTTCCTTTTCAGTGGTGTTAATAGTGTGAGGAATATGCCATCTTGGACTCAGAGAGATTTATTTCATGGTAGAGACCTATGACTGGGCTATTACTTGATATTCTTCTTTGCATAGCAGAACTAGGCTCAAAATAGATAAATAGAAATACATGCAAAATAAATAGAAGCTGCTTCTTGGCAGCAATCCCTGTTCCTGTATCACAGAAAAGAAAAGTGAGGAGAGCAGATCTTCCACCTACGACTCCTTCCACCTAAGAATGTCCTTGCATTCCTGTCTTGCAGACCCTTCCTTCCAGCTGAAAGGAGCAATCCACTTTTCAAGAGCTCTCACTGTGGGGAGATGAAAGAAATCAAGGAGTTAATTTTCAGAGCAGATGCCAGCGGATAAAAGCTAAATTGGTTTCACCATAAAGCAACATACTGGTCACTGTTACAGGGGTCTGCAGGAGCATAAATCAGGCCAGCAGTTCCTCCATTACAGTGCCCCTGATGCAGGGGTTCCACCTGCTCTGTTGCCATTTGGATCACAGCAGAGGTTGACAGGGCCTCGGAGGAGGATGCCGTGGGAGAGATAAGTACGGTGTGCTTTACCCTGCCCTCTAACAGATTGTTCAAGTTTACAGCCACATGAACCAAGGGATATGACCGATTCATTTGCACACATTTGGCTTGTAAAATGAAAGGCAGGCATTACTACACAGTTAGGAACCCAGAGAAAAATCCCAGTTGTACTATTACTGTATAGAGGCTGGATTAATGTAGCTCAGACACCTGTCCATCCTAAGAATGTGTTTCTGTAGAGTGGCGGGAGAGGGGGTTACAAGACAACAGAACTGAATGGAGTAAATCAGAGAACCTGCAGGACTCAGGGAAGTGGGCTTCTGGTTGTTAACATCGCAGGTGCATCTCTCTGCTTGCTGCTGAGAATGCAGGCTGCCTGGGAGTACAATCAACCCACATCTCATCACCTCACATTCTCCCACCAGTCCTGACTTTTAGGGTGCACCCAGTGGCACTGGAAACCAGTAGTGGCTCGTCATCAAGGGAACAACCACCACAGTGGCTCACAATATGTTGCCTCAAATGTAGTCCAGGCCTACAAAGCAGTTCTGAGGTAACCAGGGGCAGAGGAAGTCCTAACCATCCAGTGGAAAAAACAGATGTTCAGAAGGGTGGCCTGCCACAAAAGACTTTCCACCTTCCCTGTTTGTAGAAGGACTTCTAGAAGCATCTCCTGGTCTTGCACACATCTCACTGCCTTTTGGATGCTAGACATGCCACAGAATATGAGTGTGTTCTGAAGGAAAGAACTTGTGTAGCGCCACCTGGAGGCTAGACTACTGAGGGTTGCATTTTGGTGCTGTAACATAGCTCTAAAAACAGACCGAGTTGTACACAGATGATTGTACCATGAGTGCAAAAGTATCAACTAACAACATTAATCGAACCCAGAACATAGTACAGATTTTTCTTAACATTGTCTAATCTGGTTTGTCCATAGGTGCCCTGTGAGTGAATCATGGATAGTGTCGTCTTGCTCTGAGTGCGCTGGTCCTCATTATGGTGAGCTGACACCAAGGTCACAAGTGCAATGGTTATTCTGGTCTGCCAACATCTCTGCTAAAGCAGAACCCTTTGATCACTGAATAAATGTACTCCAGAGAAACTACCAGCTTTCCAGCCAGGCATTTCCATCTGCTCTTCCATTATCCAGAGGCACACCATATCAAGTTGCAGGATCTACTTTGGCCATAGTTGAAATATTTTTACCAATCCAGACAATCATTTATAAAACTCCCAGTTTGGCCAGTGGTCTGTTGAAGAACCATGATGTAAAAGTTATTTCTATTCATGTTTTCTTCTTGACAAATGGGACAGGCAATGATAAGAAGCCTGCTGTTGCAGGAACCAGTGCAATGAGGGAATTCTGGATTCCCATATCCATCCATTATCTGAACTAAGAAAAGGAGATGGAAGTAAACACCAGAGAAACCCTGAGCTATATCTTCACACTAGGAGGAATGGGCTGCATTACACTCGGGAATGGCAGCCCTCTATGTTTCTCTGTGAACATATGCAGCAATAACTTTCAATTAATAGATGAAGAGTACTTGCCAAGTCAAAGATGATGCGGCATTGAAAGGCTTGCTGCAATAACAGTTTCAGCCATAGCTGTTCTTCCAAAGCTGAACTATTTTGCTGTGTCATTGCAAACTTCCATATGGCAATTTCAACAGCTTCTTCATACTCGTGGGTACACATTAAATTTCACTTACTCTGTGTAACTCCTTCTAAATTTTGAAGAAAGAACTTTGGTCATATGGAAGTGATTCTTCCACCTCTCCTCATCTCACGTTCTCCCACCAGTCCTGACTTTTGCGGTGCATCTATTGCCACTGAAAAACCGTTGTGATTCTCAAATACCCAGAGCACTGAAAAGGTGCTGGTGTAACCCTGAGGGTAAGCAACCAGCCTGCACTGAAAATGTCTTCCGATGTTTATACGGAAACCCCTCATTCCATAACCTATCCCTGCAGGCGTGCCCAGATGGCTGAAATGAAGAAAGCAACTTCTATGCCTGAGGCTGGGATGCAGGAAAATACATTGGCCACGTGGCATCCATTGCTATGTCCCACAGCAAGAAGAGAAGCAAGTCCCACCTGCTGCATCCATTTGCTCCTGTGCTGCAGTTCAGGTGCAAGGAAATTTGGAAAAGGTGGTTCAATTCAACTGAAGGGATGTGTGACAGGCAAAGCGTGGTGTTCTAATAGGGAGAGGCAAATGTCACCAAGCTAGCAACACCCAGCAATGGCATGATGCATATATGTGATGGCATGGGATATCCCACAAATCTTGCCATCTGTACTACAGGTAAGGAAAGTGGGATGAGGGCAGAGCATCAATGCAATGAGGCTCCAATGGGAGGTGGTTTGGTGTCGTTCCCCTCTCAGCAAGAACATCCTGTGGAGTTCATGTGTCATGGGCAACCTCATCACTGTGTAATAACTGGCTGCCTGTTGCTGCTGGCACTATTTCCTACCTGCCTCAGACCAGCCTGGGGCCAGCTGCACCCTCCTCCTAAGTTCTGCAGCCCGACCTTAGCTGCCTGCGGTTTGTGAGGGAAATATCGGTGCCTCCAAGGGTCGGAGGTGAAGGAGGGGAGAGGCACTCCCAGAGGAGCCGCCGCACTGGGTCCACCTCTTGGGCAAGCCGCAGAGAGCAGGCCCCTTTCCTTGCAGACGGGCTGAGGGCGGTGGCCTTGGGTGCTGCTCTTGGATGGATGCCAAAGGGCACCACTTGTTCGCCCCCATTTGTACCCCATTTGGGGCCCATTTGGACCATTCATTCATTCATTCATTCTTTCATTCATTTATTAAAAGCCTTTCTATCCCATCCCCTACAGAACATCTCAGGATGGCTTACAATAAACAAGTAGAATAAAACATCTGGCCATTAGTATACGAAAACCCCAGTTAAAATCAATTAAACATTAAAATAACGGGAAAATAAAAAGGGTCTTGCCTGGCGCTGAAAAGAATATAATGTCGGCACCAGGCACACCTCTCTGGGGAGCGTATTCCACAGTTGGGGCGTCACCACAGAGAAGGACCTCCTCCAGGTACTCTCCCTCCTGATCTCCTTCGAGGAGCACTCCCAGAGTAGGGTCTCCGCCTCAGCTCTCAAGGGGCAGGAGGGCACGCAGGGAAGAAGGTGCTCCTTCAGGTATCCTGAACCCAAGTTGTTTAGGGCCTTATAGGTCATCACCAGCACCTTAAACTTCCCTGCTGTGTCATGCTTTAGGGGAGAAGTTAAGGCAGGGCTCTGTGGCTGTGTTCCTTTAGCTAATTGTGCTGATGGTTATTGGGGTTTGTGTGTGTGTGTGTGGGGGGGGGAGATTATGGCCGTATCATATTATTGCCTGCACTATGTATTACCTAATTGCAATAAGTTTTGTTTTGATTTGCATTGCTTATGCTTGAATATTGTATTTGCTCAGTTATATTACTGCATTTGTTTGGAATATGTATTTTCTTGTTCTACTGTAAGCTGTCCAGAGGGCCCTATGGGCCAGGGGCACCATGCAAATGTAATAAATGAACTGAAATGAAGCCATGCGAGACACATCAGTTAGCACCTCCAGAGACTGCTAGGCAAGGTTGGGGCAGCTGTTTGCTTTTGTTTGTCACAGTTTTAATAGTTTATTTATTTTTTATTTATTTAGAAAATTCTATGCCGCCCCATTCGCCAAAGCCTCGGGGTGGGTCACAAAACATTAAAATATAATACATTAAAAATATAAAATGAATTTACAATATAAAATAAGTCGCCCTGGCCAAAGAATAAAATAAGGAAATAATAATAGCAATTAAAATCACGTTTGAATAAAAAGGTCTTCGCCTGGCGCCGAAAAACAGATAACGACGGCGCCAGGCGGACCTCTCTGGGGAGCGCATTCCATAGATTGGGCACCACCGCAGACAAGGCCCTCCTCTGAGTACCCACCCTCCTAATTTCCTTCATGGAGGGTTCCCGGAGAAGGGCCTCTCCCACAGATCTCAGGGGGTGGGTGGGCGGGCGTATATGGATGTAAGCGCTCCTTCAGTTACCTGTTCCCTTTGTACAAATGCCAGTGGGCTTGTAAAGCACTTCCCTGTGGTTCAGACCCATGGCTCCAATAGAGGAGCGTTTCTTTAAGCTCGTGGGCCACAGTCTGTTTCAGAGAAGCTCTTGGGAGCCAGTTTTCCCTGATGTGTGGAGCTGAAGGCAAAAAGGGATATGCTTAAAACACAAAGAAGATGCCGATGTAGTTTAGCGTAAAGCTGTAACCGCCAATAACAGAGAGGTGTCCCAACCTTTTACAATAGGACAAAACTGCACAAAAGCTGGGAGATCACCAAATGACCCTTGGTTCAGGCAAAAGAGTGGGACTGGGGAAGCAGACATGGCTGGCTGCCCAACCTGCAGGGCCAGACTGGAAACTCCAGAAGATCAGATGTGGCCTTCCAGGTTGAAATTCTGCGCCGGGGACTATCTTGATGCTGCAACCCCATTGGTAATGCGCAAAGCATAGCTCTTTCCCATCAGACTGGCACCTTGCCTCAAGGGAGAATGTTTCCCAGGTAGGGAAACACACAGAACCAGCTTCCCATGCTTCCCATCGACATTGTCCTATACCCCACCGCAAGGAACTGCTTTCCTTCACACCACACCTGTCTGTGGTGTCCATTTCAGCTACCGAAATAGCGAGGGATGGTGGAGGATAGGAGAGCCTGGAGGACTGTTGTCCATGGGGTCACGATGGGTTGGGCATAACAACAATAACAATGCCTTCATCTATCAAAGCAGTCATTAGCCCAAGAGATCCAGCAACACACAACCAGTACAGGTATAAGCTGTTGTGAAGGCGTCACATATGCTAGGAGTTTTTTAATGAAACAATGCTTGGGGGTGAATTCGTGGTGTGCAACCTTTCCATGGGGCAGATAGAACAGACATGAAGTGTAAATGTTAATGGGACAGCATTTTAGTTGAGTACATAGGAAAATATGTACTTAAAACTGTGCTGGTGTTCAGAGTTCAGTATTAAGGCAAACATTAAAAGTGGGGAAGGAAAGTCACTTCGTCATATGAAGACAGCCTAGCAAATTTGAGAATCCGCACATACTTTCCTTGGTTTTGATTTTAAAACCAAAAGTGATTTTTTTAAAGTGAGCAGCTTCAGAGAGGGGAGGAATGTTTCCACTGGCAGGGTGGGAACAGATGTCTCCTAGTCATACACATGGAGTCCTTCAAAATTCATTCGGGATGAATTTTGAGAAAAAGAGTATCTTTTTCTTTCTAGAACCTCTGCACTTTGTCTAGAACAAGTTTGTTTCTCAACATTGGCTATGGCATGTGCTCCCCCAGACAGGTCTGCCTGTTTTAGGCTCGGTCGTGGATTATTATGGATTATTATGGTTTCTATGTACTTATTGGGTGTTTGATTTGTAAGCAGTCCAGAGACATACAACATAATAAAAATACCTAAATAAATAAATAAACATTTCCAGATTAATTTGTGATTTTTTTAAAAAAATGTCTACATCAAGACTTGCACACGTTTGTACAAAATTAATTTATGAATTCTGGTATGCAAATTTCCTTAATATATGCAATTTTGCATGTGACCTTTCCTGATGTATGCATTGTTTTCATTAGAGAACTTTTCTGCAATATTTGAAGAAGTGCAACAAAGGGTGGCTTTCTCATTGCAGTTTACGAATTAGTTTGCAAAGTGCAAATTAGGTCAGTTTGGATTAAAATGAGATGTTAGGTCAAATTGTATTAACTTCACTCTGTCTTCCATTTCCTCTTGAAAAATAAAATCGCAACCAGTTATTTTACACAAGCAAAGCACATATTTCTGCTGAGGTTCATGCAGACTAGCATCTTAACTGGTCCCTTTACATTCATTTTGGAACAGCTATCGTGATGGCAATTGTAGGCCAAAACATCTGGAGAGCCACGAGTTGCTTTGGTATGCAAATCTATAAATTCCTGATTTAGTATATACATCTGTGGAATGATAATGATTCATGCAAAGCAACTGGTGCATTAATAAAAATACACCAGAGTCTATTAAACCAGTATCAGTTTTGCTTTCACCCTTTGTCTCAAATAAGGATGTCAGAGGATAAGCAATGGATTGAATTGAGGTCAGATTTCTGAGAAGCTGACCTGCAGATTCCAAAGCAGATCAGCTTTTTTCCTGAATTGTGTGCATTTTACAGCACAGTGTTAGTCTGAAAGCAGGATATGCCATATTAATTGGTGCTGATGCAGATTATCAGCAAGGCCCACTTGTGCAAGTTCGCATTTTCTCAAATATGAATCTGCAAACCGGAAGTCGATTCTTGAATGGGCTTCTCTTCACGAGATGTTTGTTGTGCTCTTGCAGTCCTTCACTCATGGAAGTTTTGTCTTTTCATGACATTGTCCTCATCCAGTGGTTCTCTCACACTTTTTATCTACTTCTCCCACTTTTCCTCTCAAGTGGGAAAATGTGGTGCTATTTTTACTACAGATTTGAATGCTGGTCCAAATTCCAAGCCACGTTCATCAAAGGGACTTGTTCTGCTACCCTTTGGAGATAGGAAGTTGGAAGTGTGGTTGTGAGGCTGGCAGCAATGCAGGCAAGATCTTGCTGGCAAGAGGAAATCCTCAATCTGATGGACACGTGGGAGAAAAGGAGCAGGGAAGGAGATTGGTAGGAGGAAAGACATAAGGTGTGTGAGGAACTTTGGCCAATGGGACACCCTTCAGTTCCTTTCCTCTCAACCTCTCTCTCTCTCTCTGACTGGCGAATAACTCTTCTTCTCCCCTCTGAAAGATTTAAGTTTGCCACGTCTTTCAAAGCCTCCCTGCCTCCCTTGCCCCCTTGAAATGCATGACTACTCTGAAGTAAAGCAGATTATCTTCAGTGGCTTTCCAAGTAAATCACATGGACTTGAGTGGAGGGAACTCCAATGGTGGAGGAAATCTGCAGAGGAGAAGGCTGTACTCCTTGCTGTTGGGTGGCAATAGCAAGAGATACAATCCAAATGCTCCCCACCACTCACAGGGTGCACCATGATAGCAGCCTGCAGCTGAGAAATGGCACAACACTGAAAATAGCAGCATAGCAATCTTTCATACTACCTAGCCAGATACAGGGGAAAGAACAGGAAAGTGCTGTGAGCAGATGTTCTCCTGGGATATTGGTGAATATTTTCCAGGATATTCCTTCCTCCGTGAAGGAATAAAGGTAACCTGCACAGGTCCCTTGTACGGCTTGCACACACAGTCGCATAAAGGGCTGCCTAGCTTTGTTTTCACAGCCTCTGGGTTCTTCTGGGAGGGGCAAGGAAATGGAGTATGTGGAAAGTTTTAGAGTACTTTGTGGTATTATGCGGGACTGGGGAAAACACAGGTGTAAAGAGGTGTAGCCCCATGGCTGATGTGCATGAAAAACATAGCAAGAGAGTGCTGGAATGAGAACCCCCTGCAGAAATGGATAAAGGAAATAAAGACCCCTGGCAATGTATGAAACACAGAACGAAATCCTTCCATCTCTAGTTGCACATATAAAATAGGCTGTTGCACTAAAACCGTGAAATTTGATGTTATGAAAGTGGTTGATACAGCCATATTCACCATTTACAGCTTTATCTTTCCTTCTTAACACTATACCCTAGGAAGGGAAAACAAGGTGGGTGTTCTTTAGTTTAGAAAGGAGGAGTAGGGGTGTGTGAGGAATCCATTTTGAGAATGAGGATCCTTTGGGCTCCCTGGGCTGGGCTGGGCTCCCTAGACTCCGTCCTGCTTCTCCTGGCTGTGAGCCTGGCATCCTGGTCAGCACACAGAGTGTTTGGAGGGGCACCTGCCAGGAAGCAAGCCTTATGAATGCCGTCCAAGCAGCACCCCTTCGTCCATGCAAGAGACTTGTGCTCTTTGTCACCGCTGCATGCTCTGCAGAAGAAAGTTGTGTGTCAATCAGAGTTCCACAAGCATTGGCAGTCCCTCTTCCTAAGCCAAGGCTGATCTTGAGATGAGATCTGATGAACAGAAGAGGGGCAGCTTCCAGGGAAGAACAGCATAACACTAAGCAGGATTGACCTAAATTAAAATTTGGAACTATGAACATACTGGCATGTGTTGCTGTTTAGTTGCAAAGTCATGCCCGACCCATCATGACCCCATGCACAATGTTCCTCCAGGCTCTCCTGTCCTCCACCATCCCTTGGAGTCCACCCAAGCCCACACCCACTGCCCCAGGGACTCCATCTGTCCACCTCATCCTCTGCCGTCCCCTTCTCCTTTTGCCGTCAGTTGTTCCCAGCTTCAGGGTCTTCTCCAGTGAGTCCTTCCTTCTCATTAGGTGGCCAAAGTATTTGAGATCATCTTCAGTATCTGGCCTTCTAAAGAGCAGTCAGGGTTGGTTTCCTTTAAGATTGACTGGTTTGATCTCTTTGCAGTCCAAGGGACTATCAATACTGTCATGTATATAGAGATAAATTAATCTTATGCTATTTTTCATTCTCATTCTTGTTCTCGTCCTTTCAGTATTAGAATTCAGATTCACCTAGGATTTGATTAGCAATAGGTCCAGATGGTAGAAACAGGGTCATTTGGCTCTTTATATGTCAGCTGGAGGGTGCCAACAGAACAGTCTGTTTGGTTACATTCTCAGATTTGGAGGATGAGCTGGAAGACCTAATGCATCCTTCCTCCCCAAAAAGAGCATTTAGACCTGTATCATACTCTTCAAGACCTAAGTAGAGCTTTTAAGAGGATATGGTGAAATTTTCTATGATGCATCCTTGTTTCACTGTTGCACCTCTGTTGATGATGTGAAACCTCACGAGGGTAATCCTATAGAGCAGGAGGAGGGGAAGCACATTTTCCTAAGCCATGCTGGGATCGCACTGCCACACTGGAAGGTGATGCTGGACGAGTTTCCCCTCTCTGTGTCTTTCTTTAACAGGTTTCCTCACATTGACTCCAATGGGAAATCTTGGATGCTCGGTGGGAGGGAAGGCAATCTTCTAGCCCCAGGTGATGCTGAGGGCATATTAAAGGAATGGGAGGGTTTGGACCATGTGGATACACCTCCTGAATGCCTCTTTTTCGTGCTTCAGTATCAAGGAGCGCTAGTTGCAGATCTTTCTGTTGCCCCACAGAGTCTCATGGGACAATCCCACTAAAAGAAAAATACACATTATTTTGGTAAAATTAGTGTCTTCTGACACTCAAAAGACAAATCAGTTTATTGTGGTGCAGGTGTCCCAGGATCAGAGATCTCTCTTGATTATTTCTGTTTTACCATTTTGCACAGATTTGTAGATCCAAACTGTCATGGCTCCAATTAGATATCCATTTTATTGCACAATTACTTGTGCACAGTAGAATATAGCTAAATTACTGTATAAGAAGCTTTTACTTCTACAGCACTCCTTTTAAACAATCTTCTCATGCCATCTTGTGGATGGATAAAAAAATCAAGGACTGCATTCTTCAGAATTATAGCAGGTGTAACAAACCTAAAAAGTAGTTAAAAAAACAATTTATTTCATACATTTCAGAAATTGTTGAGGCAAAAGGAAAGATGAATTCAAACTTCAGGCATGATATGCATAAATTTATTTAAATTATTCTACATAAATTGATTTATTTAAATTATTCAAATTAACAATTTATGTAGAAGTAATAAACTTTTGTCTCAGCCTCATTCACCTATTTGATGTTCATAATGCAAATTTAGCAGTCTTGAAAGTGATGCTTAACTGATACCAATTATATGCAGGCAATTTCAGCTTTGAATGATCATTGCAATACTCCTCAACAGCCCAAGCAATACCTCTTCTGTTTTACATCATCCTAAGTAATACAAACAAGTAATTACCCAAGTTCTCTAAAACCAATATGCACCATCTCTACAAAGTCTTGAAGCTACAGGAATTTCTTTATCTTACTTGTCAGATTGCTGTGAAAAAGGTCTGTACTTTCTGAACCAGAGAGAGGACTAGAATGGAAAGCAGGGAAATTATTCTTAAAAAAAGTCCTTGATTTTATACAATAACAATCATGACCTTTCCACTGGTTATTATGAATGCATTCTACAATAGGTTAGCTTAAGGAAGTTTGTGTAATTGAAGTTTTCTGCCTCTTCCTCCAGCACCCATTCCTCAGATTGCCTCCCTGGACACATGGAGTGCCTGAACAATATGGTTTCTGAACAATACAGTCTGGGAATCTGAGGCAACTCTTTGTGTTCCCTGAGTCCCATTCTCAGTTGTTCAGGAGAGATCCCCAACAATTCTGCAAGTTTATTCAGTGAGTTCAGCAGAGGAAAGAGCTGGGAACCCTCCTTTGTGCAAAATTCCTTCATGTAGTTCTAGATTCGAGCTAGTGTCCCCAAGACTAGCATGCATGCCTCTAGTTTTTATCAAATGTTAGGAAACTTAGACTTTGTGAATCAGATTGATGCCAAATTCACACATCTTTGGTGAAAGCAGTACCCCATGCATAAGCATAACGTGCTCCCATTCATTCACGGACTCAAATTTATCCAGATGTCATCTCCTTATACCAAAGAGAACCTTATTTTTCTCTCTCCCCAAGGGCTGCATTTCCTCATTAGTGGGACATAGAATGTCAGTCTTGGGAAGACCAAAGCCAAACATTTCCTTTTTCTCATTCTGCCAGCTCTTTCTCTTGCCCTCTCCCTTCTCTCCCCAGTGAGAGACTTCTCCCCACAAATGGATCAGATCCCTTTTTCCAGTGGTCCAAATGGATTGGATGCTGAGGGCTTCTGTGATTAGGCGGAAGGACAAATGAATTAGGCCAGTGGTTGCAAATAACCCCAGGGAAATGGATTAACCCTTTAATCAGGGTGCACAAGCCAGAGGCTCAATTTCATTTCAGAAGTCCTCGGAGGCCACATTCCATAGGTGGGCAGGGCCAAAGGCAAAAGGGATTGGAGCATTCCAGCCTGACATTTTGGAATATTTCAGCTTGAAAGAGCTGCTGTCATTATCCTCATTTTCCACAGGAACAAAATGCACACAGGTATACCAGGAGAGTTCCCTGGGATAGTACTAAGGAGTAATAATGTTATTGAAGAAAGTCCAGTAATGGAATCTCCTTCAGTCTCCACAACTCATCCTTGTAACAAATTTGTGTGAGATGACTTTACCTTGGAAATGCTTACTGGATGGTAATATTCAGTTCCTTTATCCAGCTCATTTTTATGTGGTTTAGGCTACTCAAACAGCTTCTGTGATTCTCCAGAAATATGTTTTTCCCCCAAAAAACCATCCTTCCAACATCGAATGTTTAAACATTCCCTAATTCACATGACCAGTTCCCTCAGTCTCTCCTCAAAGGGCAGTGCTTCCAAACCTGGATCATTTTTGTTGCCCTCCACTGGACCCTTTCTAATTCGCCTGCATCTCTTAAATTTTCATACCACCAAAAAGCTAATTGTTGCTTTGTATTATCAAGTCTTCCCCAACTTAGGGCACCCCATGAATGAGTGCCCTCCAAAATGTCTGGTCCTTAATAGTCCTGCTCAGTTTTATAATCTCAGATCTGTGGATTTCCTTGTTTGATTCAATCCCTCTCATATTTGCTCTTCCTATTCTTCTTCTGCCTTGGACTTTTCCAAGCATGATCGTCTTCTTCAGGAAGCATTGCCTTCACATGATATTCCCCAAGTACAACAGTTTTGATTTAGTTATTTTTTTCCTTCCAGGGAAAGTTTAGTTTGATTTGGTCACAAAATGAAGCTTAAAAAATACACGCATAATATAACCACCATCACTCCTCAAAAAACCCCTCACAAAAACACATTTAAAACAATAACAGAATAAATCCAAACTCAAACCAAACTAAAAATCACAGCAGTGCAACAAACACAATTTTAAAAAGCAACAACTACATGACTTGAACATCTGCAAGAATAAAACTGCCTTCCCCTAGCATTGAAAAGACCAAAATACAGAGTGAAAGTGAAACTCTCAGGGGGGCATTCCACAATTGTGGGGGGGATGTCCTTTCATATTAAACACCCATCTTGACTCATTTGTTGGGGGGACCTATTGTCGTGGTTTTTGAATCCTAGCTATAGTCCTTTTACTTATCTTCAGTTCTGTAGAAACGAAGAAACTTGCAAGTGATGAGATGCCATTTCTTAACGTTCACACTGGCTTTCAGGGTTGAGTATGCACCCCTGTCTTTAGGCCTCCATTTCTGCCATGTATCTGACTTCTTCATCTCTTGTTCCAGCAACATAATCTTTTTTTCCCAAGGATTCACTGTTTTTTGTCAAGAAAAGGTCAACTCAAAAGATATTTCCTTTCCTTTAACAGTTTCTGTTACCTTCAGATTATTACTGAAATCTACTGTGTGGTTAAGAACCCTGGGAATGTCTTAACCTTTGAAATCTCCCCATTCATTTTCCGGGGCTGTTATTTCTGAGCACTATTCATGAAATATTGTCTGGATAGAGCATTATTATTCTGAGGCTGCCATTCAAGAGAAAAGTCAAGTCTTAATTTTAATTAGTTAATGAAGGTCCAAGATTCATGGATAAAAAATACCACACTGAACCTTCAGGGAATGTTCTACCTTCAAATAACCCTTTCTACATTTATTTCCACCCAATCTGTTGCAAATGGCATAATAGTCTTGTGCTGCTGGTTGTAAGTAGGGATGGATGTATCTGCCAATTTCAGGTTCTCACATTTTCCAATATTTCTGTTCTTAAGTTTTGCTTAAGATTTCTGTTTAAAAACTTTGAATATAAGTTAACATTTTTCTGTTTCTCCTAATGCATAAATGCTGTATGCTTTTTTGCCTAATAGAAACATTTTGCAAGCATTTTACCATTATTTTGCCTTATATATAAATTTATCTACAAATTATTTTGGCCCCATTACAGGATTAGAATTTCTTGGGGAAATGAAAAGGAAGAAAAGGGAACAATATGACTATTTACCAGAGAACTGAGGGCTGTTGTCCCAAGATGCAGGGGAATCAGCAAGGTTCAAGGAGCACTCCATTCTTTCTGTTCCATCTTGGCCTAGGTTGATCCATCCATCTCCTGGAGGAATATTGCTAGGTACTTCCCTGAGTGAACATCTACCCTTTATTGCTTCTGCTGTCTGATGGGAGAAAGAGTTTTATTGATACCTGGCAAAAGGTCTCACAGTTTCATACCTGTCCTTCTGTCATTTATCATCCACTTCCTTGCATGTTTCTTTTAGGAAGTGCTAAGGCTGCTGTGGGGTGGTTTTCTCCTATGACTGATAACCTTGCTGGAGGTGCCACTGAATTATTAGGCTTTCCTTTCCTTGGAAAGAGTAATTTGGCTGTCATTAGATCATCTGGGAATGGGAAGGACCAGGTCAGCAGCCAACCATACTAACGATAACAGTGCAGTGTGTGAGACTAGTAAATTACAGCATGCAAGAGCAGTAAATTGGCCAGATATAAAACTGGTCCAAAAGTTTGCCAGGCCATGGAATTTTTTTAAACAAAAAACAGTCACCCAGTCTTTATCAATTGCAGAAAAGCAAAGAGAAAAACTGTTGATGCCCAAGTTCAGGTTGCTTTAGGTTCTCCATCTTTAGATGAAGAAACAGCTTTTCAGGCTTCCACTTCTGGTTAAAAGCTGCTTTGCTCTGCACCTCCTGAAGCAAACCAAAAACATTGCCCTCTGGCTCCAAAAACAGATCTGCTCCATCCAGTCAACTTCCACGTAGGAAGCTGAAATTTCACATTCCGGCATTGGTCATGCAATTTCAGGAACACATGGTCTGAAACACATGGTGGGTTTTTTACTACTGTTGGTCTGTTGTGTTGACTGAACCTAGTCACAGTATTTCTTTAGAAGCGATGGTATGCTCAGTGGTTTTTCGAGTTTCACCATGGCTTGTCTGATTGTCTGGCAAGCCCTGGTTTCCACAGTTCTGCTGTGCAACTACCACAGAGTCCTCTGGAAAGAGCAGCAACTTCAGGAGCCACTCCAGCCATCCTTCCTCTATGTGTAGACCAATGTAGAAGAGTCAGGAGACATAGGTAGAGAGTGATGCACCTTGGATTGAATGTCAGGCTTGGTAGCTGAAGGGACACATACCAAGTGCAGTGGGAGGACTTAGCGGAGACGATTATAATCACTGTACAGTAGAAGCCACTTGACTGCCTGTCCAGTAGTTCATGGTAAGAAACCTGCAAGTCATCATAACCACACAGGGTTGTTTGTCATGTTGCAATAGCATTGCCACTGTATACGCATATAACTGTTTGCACAGAGTCCTCTCATGTCTTCTCTGTACGGTCCAGTCCTGACTTGATCCCTTCCCTCTTTCCTTCTGGTTGTCAAAACTCAGGACAATCCTCTGAAGTGCAGCTCTTTGATTGAAACTCAGCAGGTGCTGGAACATCTGAACAGACTTCTTCCAAAGCTGGGGTAGAAGCATCTGCTCATGCAAAGAGCTGGATCCAATCTGGGAACTTCCCCTCTGTCCCGCCCTCTCAGTAAAGCTCCTGACTCCATGCTCAGCATGGCTCTTGCTGCTTAAGGGCTAGATGGGTCAAACACGGAAGCTCCTCTAGCTGGACAGCTCGCTTCTCCCATCACCTCATCACCGGGTCAAGGACTGGGTCTCTGACCCCTCCAAAACGGAATCTATCTGACCAGACTGGTAATGAGTGAGAGACGCACCTATTCTCTACAAGTCCTTTCCCTTACAACTGCCTCCCAGGTTTGAAGGGCCACATACCCTTGGGAAGCAAGGGTACACATTTCTCTGACAAAGGATGCTGTCCTTCGCCATGGAACTATTCCTGCTGAGCAGCCCTGCGCTGACAAATATGGAGGGTCAAACCAGGATCCACATCCATTAGATGCGTTATTGAGAGCTCCCCTTCCCTTTCAGAGCAATTCTTAAAACTGCTGTCACGTGAGTAATGAGCCTATCAATACTTCATGAGCAAATGATACTAATAACGCGTTCTCAGGAGGCTGCAAATTACTGACATGCATAGATTTCACTTCATATTGCCAATGGCTAGAAAAAGTAGGCAAAGTTTCAGACTTAATGCTTTCAAAGTTTGCAAGAGCTATTTAACTCTCATGGTTTATTGTTACAAACAAGGTATCATGGGCACATTCAATATCCCATTGCTTTTAAACTAATAGGTACTGAGTGAAGTAGAACTATAACTTAGGGGAATGGCCCTTTTAAGCTTTATTGTGCAGCGAATTTACACCACTCTTCTTAAAGTGCTTTCTTATAGGCTGGCACTTCCTTTTAAAATCCCATTACTAAGTAGTCCAGCGTGTGACTGTAAACTTTTCCCTTGCAGCAGAATTCATGCAATGTATGTTTGGGAGGCAGCCGTGGTCTTGGGGAATTACCACTGTCTTCAAAACCCACCTTGATTGGAGCATGCGTTCCCTTGTATTCAAAATGAAGAAATGTGTCTCAGTTTGGGCTACAGGCATAGTTATCTTAGCAAGAATAAGCCAATGGGAAAAAGCAAGCTAGAGCATTTCTCTATCCCAATCACTGTGTCCCTTCCTTAGATACTGTGATTAAAAATAAAAGCAATTTGGCAGGTATCTGTGGAAAAAAGTTTTACTTCTGCCTTGTTTAGATTTAAGCAGATCAACTAGTTGATCCATCAGTTTTCTTCTAATTCTATAATTCTGATGAAAGAATTACAGTGTGTTTGCATATGTGTATGTTTATTCCACAGCAAGACGAGCTGAAGAAATTAAGCAATTTGCCTGCATTTGTTTATTTTGTATCCTTCATTCAATTTCAGCCAGTTTCACACACAGGCATGCAGGATATTATCATCTCACATCACAATCCTTTCAAAATGTCCCCTCTAGCAACTCAGAATTGAGGATTCCAATCAATATGATGCTGCTGGGATAGAACTCATGGACTAATTTGGGTCTTTGGATTTGATCTCAGCCGAGCTCAGCCCTCTTCTGGCATTATATCAGCCCAGGTAATTTAGCACCAGCAGTTGTTCTTATGAATAGGTCATGCTGGTAATGCAGAAGTGAGAAACATATGACCCACACCCTGCAGGGCACGCCTGCAACAGGCCACCAAGTTGGTTGCACCATCCCAAAAAGTGCTTCACCCAATTGCAGCTTCCGGGCACTCCTCAAGTCAAATATGGATTGTTTGCAAGCTAAGTTAACTCTTGTCTCACTCCAGAATGTTGTGGACTAGTTGCTACAGATTAGTTTCTTTAAAAGGTCCCACAGGACAGCCTAGAGTGTGGTCTGGAGAGGCAAAAATGGCCCGGATACAGAAAATCCCTGTCCCAGTCATCACCCCATTCACAGGTGACTTACTGGGGTGGCCATTCTCACTCTATGTGAGGGATCTCCATACCCACCCTTCGCATGACTCCTGGTGTGTGCATGTGAGGGAGGGGAGAGAGGGAGGTGCAATTATATGGTGGAGGAGATGTTTCAACCTCCCTACCCCTTTCTTCTTCATTCCCTACTCTCATCTGCTCCCCTCCTTTTCTTACAAGCCACTGGCTTTGCTAGTAAATTCAATGCGTAGTGAAGCATCAGCAGCAGAATCCTGACTGCTACTGCTACCATTTTTCTTCCAGAAGCTCTCTGGGAAGGAAGAACATTAGCAGCAGCAATAGCATCGCTGTGGCACCTACCGAGAAAAAGAATGCAGAAAAGAGGGTGGAAATAAACAATGAAAACAGCAATGGGCGAATGGATGGAACCTTCTCCTGTGCAAGAGCCTGCATTTAGGCCTAGTCTGTATTTACTCTTCACACACTTGGGATTTGCATTCAAATATGGAAAAAATGCTGCTAGGCTTCTTTCTAGCATTTATTGAACCATCAGAGGGCCTGAAGTTTTCTCAGTGCTTGAACTTGCTGCTGGTGAGCACTAGAGGTCATGCTTGCACCGGGATTCTGCAGGCAGAGCAGTTTGAATGCAGGCAGCCTAGTTAGAGATCCCGGTGAAGTAAGATGCCCAGAATGTAATGCTTGGATGTCAGAGTTACAAATGTATTCTTGGTTTAAAAGCAACAATATCAAAAGCTGGATGAATATTTGAAGAAGGGATTTGCAAGAGAAGCAGACTGCTTTTCATTTTAATGTGTACCATCTACCTATTTTGGCATACTTCTTTGTCCTCAAATCATGGCTCTCCATGTGTGACAGATTCTTTAATCCCACATCTCCACTTCCAACTACACTGAAATTAGAAAACTGATTCTGTCACTTTTCCAAATTATAGGTGGTTCTTGATCACAACACAATGGGAATTGTCATATGGCGTTAAGTCATCCCTTCATTTCGTGTTTTTGTTGCGGGGAGGGGCAGATGTATTTACTCTTATAGATTTGGCATCCATTATAGCCATAGAAGAATGGCTGGGACAATTGGAAAAGAAAGGTCTTGAGAGTCAAGTGACCCTACAAGAGGCAGCTTGAAATGAAAACAAAAACAAGTAAGCAAACCCCAAACTCGCCTCCCAATCTGCTCTGTTGATGCCATTTGTGGAAGAAGCATAAAGGGTAAACCCACAGCAGTAGGATTTTGTTCTATTTGTTCTATTTTGTTCATAATGGCCAAAATAGTAGCTTTCCTTAACATCATCACAAATGGTATCAGGGGCTCAGTATAAACTTCCTTTACAAACCTGATTTTAAACACTTCCTGCCCACAATCAGAGCTTTCCTTGCCATACATTCAATGCACAAAATTATCACAGCTACTGCTGTTTTCATCTTAGCAAATATTCTGCACCAGTCCATTTGTCCATTTCAGTGCTTTAATGCTCAACATGTATGAGAATCTCAGTTCTTTGTGCCATATTATAATATTACTGTTGATGGACCTGGAAAGTGCTTCAGCAGGGAGCAAAGGCCTTCAAAACCCACGAACAACAGCATAACATTCTGCCTACCTTGTCATTCCAAATTGTGACATATTTACAGGGCTGACTTACTCTCTAAGTGTTAGGTGCCCTCTAGGCAGCTTATCTCCTTCATGGATCACTGCCTTGTCATGGTGAAGGGGCTTGCGTAGCTCAATGAAGCTATGAGCTATGCCGTGCAGGGCCACCCAAGACGGACAGGTCAGAGCAGAGAGCTCTGACAAAACGTAATTCCCTGGAGAAGGAAATGGCTGCCCATTCCAGTATCTTTGCCATGAAAACCCCATGGACAGTACCAAAAGGCAAAAAGATACGATGCCAGAAGATAAGCCCCTCAGGTTGGAAGGTGTCCAATAGGCTACTGGGGAAGAGCAGAGGGCTAGTACTAGTAGCGTCAGAAAGAATGAAGCAACTAGGTCAAAGTCGAAAGGACACTCAGTTGCAGATATATCTGGTGGTGAAAGGAGAGTTCGATGCTGCAAAGATCTATACTCCATAGGAACCTGGAATGTAAGATCCATGAATCAAGGCAAGCTGGATGTGGTCAAACAAGAGATGACAAGGCTTAACATCGACATCTTAGGCATCAGTGAACTAAAATGGACGGGAATGGGTGAATTTAATTCAGATGACCATCAGGTATACTACTGCGGGCAAGAATCCCTCAGAAGAAATGGAGTAGCCTTCATAGTCAATAAAAGAGTAGGAAAAGCAGTACTGGGATACAATCTCCAAAATGACAGAATGATCTCAGTTTGAATCCAAGGAAAACCATTCAACATCACAATAGTCCAAGTCTATGCTCCAACCACTGGTGCTGGAGAGGCTGAAGCTGACCAGTTCTATGAAGGCCTACAACACCTTCTAGAAACACCAAAAAATGATGTCCTTATCACCATGGGGGATTGGAATGCTAAAGTAGGAAGCCAAAAGAGAACTGGAATAACAGGCAAGTTTGGCCTTGGAGTACAAAATGATGCAGGGCACAGGCTGGTAGAATTTTGTCAAGAAAATACGATGGTCATAGCGAACACTCTTTTCCAACAACTCAAGAGACAACTCTACACATGGACATCACCAGACGGTCAACACAGAATTCAGATTGACTATGTGCTCTGCAGCCAAAGATGGAGAAGCTCTATACAGTCAGTAAAAACCAGACTAGGAGCTGACTGTGGCTCAGATCATGAGCTTCTCGTTGCAAAATTTAGGCTTAAATTGAAGACAGTAGGGGAAAGCACTAGGCCACTCAGGTATGACCTAAATCATATCTCTGATGAATATACAGTAGAGGTGACAAATAGATTTAAGGAATTAGATCTGATAGACAGAGTGCCTGAAGAACTTTGGATGGAGCTTTGCAACATTGTACAAGAGGTAGCAACTAGAACCATCCCAAAGAAAAAGAAATACAAGAAAGCAAAATGACTGTCTGAGGAAGCTTTACAAATAGCTGAGAAAAGAAGGGAAGTGAAAGGCAAGGGAGAAAGAGAAAGATACACCCAACTGAATGCAGAATTCTAGAGAATAGCTAGAAGAGATAAGAATGCTTTCTTAAATGAACAGTGCAAAGAAATAGAAGAAAACAATAGAATTGGGAGGACCAGAGATCTCTTCAAGAAAATTGGAGATATGAAGGGAACATTTCATGCAAGGATGGGCATGATAAAAGACCAAAATGGCAGGGACCTAACAGAGGCAGAAGAGATTAAGAAGAGATGGCAAGATTACACAGAAGAACTATACAAAAAAGAGCTTAATGTCTTTGATAACCATGATGGGGTGGTCACTGACCTCTAGCCAGACATCCTGGAATGTGAAGTCAAATGGGCCTTAAAGAAGTCTGAGCAGCAACAAAGCTAGTGGAGGTGACAGTATTCCAACTGAGCTATTCAAAATCTTAAACGACAATGCAGTAAAAGTTCTACACTCAATATGCCAGCAAATTTGGAAAACTCAACAGTGGCCACAGGACTTGAAAAGGTCAGTTTACATTCCAATGCCAAAGAAGGGCAATGCCAAAGAATGTTCACACTACCGCACCATTGCACTCATTTCTCATACTAGCAAAGTGATGCTCAAAATCCTACAAGCTAGGCTGCAGCAGTATGTGGACGGAGAACTACCAGAAGTACAGGCAGGATTTCAAAGAGGCAGAGGAACTAGAGATCAAATTGCCAACATACGCTGGATCATGGAGAAAGCTAGGGAGTTCCAGAAAAGCATCTACTTCTACTTCATTGACTATGCTAAAGCCTTTGATTGTGTGGATCACAACAAATTGTGGCAAGTTCTTAAAGAGATGGGAGTACCTGACCATCTTATTTGTCTCTTGAGAAACCTATATGTGGGTCAAGAAGCAACAGTGAGAACTGGACATGGAACCACTGATTGGTTCAAAATTGAGAAAGGAGTTCGGCAAGGCTGTATACTGTCGCCCTGCCTATTTAACTTATATGCAGAGCACATCATGAGAAAGGCGGGCTAGATGAATCACCAGATGGAATTAAGATTTCTGGGAGAAATATCAACAACAATCTCAGATATGCAGATGATACCACTCTCATGGCAGAAAGCGAAGAGGAACTAAAGTGAAGAGGAACTATCTGGTCCAGCACCGTCCACGCCGGGAGGGGAGGGGGGTTGCTCTTGTTTATCGAGCTTCTATTTCCTTCTCGAGGCTTCCTGTCCTCTCGAGGCCAGGTCTAGAGTGCCTCCACTTGGTGTTGGGTGACCGAGACAGATTGGGGGTTCTGTTGGTATACCGTGCACCCTTCTGCCCAACAGACTCCCTGCCTGAGCTGACGGAGATCATCTTGGACCTGGTGTTGAGGACTCCCAGGATGTTGGTCCTGGGGGACTTCAACCTCCATGCCAAGACAGTTCTGACCAGGGCAGCTCAGGACTTCATGGCATCCATGACGGCCATGGGGCTGTCTCAACAAGTCAGTGGCCCAACCCATGAACATGGACGCACTCTGAACCTGGTTTTCTCGACGGGGCAGGAAGAGGGTGATCTGAGGGTGAGGAACTAAGGTTTGATGTCCTTGTCATGGTCAGATCACTTCCTCATGAGGTTTGAGCTCGAGAGCGGCCTTTCCCTCTGTAAGGGTGCAGACCCGATTGTGCTGGTCCCCCCCCCCCCGAGTCGGATGGATCCTGATGGATTCCTGAAGGCTCTGGGGAATTTTCTGGTTGATAAGGCTGGTGCTCCTGTTGATGCCTTGGTTGAACTATGGAATGGGGAGATGACCAGGGCTATTGACATGATCACTCCTAAGCATCCTCTCCCACCTGGCAGAGCCCATTCATCTCCTTGGTGCACACCTGAATTATGGGCAATGAAGCAGGTTGGGAGATGTCTAGAGCATAGGTGGAGGAGATCACGGGATGAATCTGACCAGACACACTTGAGAGCCCATTATCGGGCCTATGCTGTGGCGGTGAGGGTGGCGAAGAAGAAATTCTTCTCTGCTTCCATTGCCTCCTCACAATGCCGTCTGGCGGAGCTTTTTCGGGTGGTGCAGGGGCTGGTAAATCCAGGCCCAAAGAAAGATCTGGTGCCATCCTCGAAGGCCCACTGTGATGACTTCGTCAAGCATTTTAGGGAGAAAATTGCTCGGATTCATCACGAGCTGGACTCTACTATTGAATCAGATTCTATTGGGGAGGTGCCAATGACGCCGTCGAGTCCTCAATTGTTGGATGAATTTCAGTTGCTGCGGCCTGATGATGTGGACAAGGTCTTCAATAGGGACCCAGGTACGTCCTACCACCTGCTTACTACCATCTTGGCTACTCAAGAATGCCAAGGACAGGATTGTGACCTGAATCCTGGAGGTGGTCAACACCTCTTTCAGAGATGGCTGGGTACCTGTCCCTTTAAAGGAGGTGGTAGTCCGGCCAGTCCTAAAGAAGGCATCCCTGGATCCAGGGGTGGTCGCCAATTATAGACCGGTGGCCAACATTCTGTTCCTGGGCAAGGTGCTAGAGCGGGTGGTGGCGGGACAAATCCAGGCACTCTTGGATGAAACTGATTATCTGGACCCATTTCAGTCTGGCTTCAGACCAAGGTACGGTGCTGAATCTGCCTTGGTCGCCCTGTACGATGACCTGTGCAGGGAGAGAGACAGGGGGAGTGTGTCCTTATTGGTTCTCCTGGACCTCTCAGCGGGTTTTGATACCATTGACCATGGTATCCTTCTGGATAGGCTAGCGGGATTGGGGGTCGGAGGCACTGCTTTGCAGTGGTTCTGCTCCTATCTCAATGGCCGATTTCAGAAGGTGGTGCTGGGGGACTATGGCTCTGCACCATGGCAGTTATGCCATGGAGTTCTGCAGGGGTCCATTTTGTCCCCCTTGCTATTTAACATCTACATGAAACCACTGGGAGAGGTCATCAGGAGGTGTGGCCTGCGGAATCATCAGTATGCTGTTGATACCCAGCTCTACCTCTCATTCTCCACCAATCCAGGTGAGGCAGTGACTGTACTGAACCGGTGCCTGGCCGAGGTAATGGGCTGGATGAGGGTCAATAAACTGAAGCTCAATCCAGACCAGACGGAGGTCCTGTTGGTGGGTGGTTTGGGCTTCAGGGTGGGGGACTTGGGCCTTGTCCTAAATGGGGTTGCACTCCCTCTGAGGGACAGGGTTCGCAGCTTGGGAGTGCTCCTCGACCCTGAGCTGTCATTAGACGCTCAGGTGACAGCAGTGGAAAGGAGTACCTTCCTTCAGCTCCGGCTGATCCATCAGCTGCGTCCCTATCTGGAGAACAACTGCCTGGTGACAGTGACCCACGTATTGGTAACTTCCTGACTAGATTTCTGTAAGATGCTCTAAGTGAGGCTACCCTTGAAGACGGTCCGGATACTTCAATTGGCGCAAAATAGAGCTGCCAGGTTGCTGACAAGGACTGGAAGTTGTTCTCATATAACCCCAGTTCTCTGTCAGTTTCGCTGGCTCCCTATTGAAGTCCGGGCCCAATTCAAGGTGTTGGTTATGACCTATAAAGCCCTTAACGGCTTGGGACCTGGTTATATAAAGGAACGTCCGCGTCCATATATGCCCACCCGCCCCCTATGATCGACAGCGGATGCGCTTCTCCGGGAACCCTCCATGAAGGATATTAGGAGGGTGAGTACCAGGAGGAGGGCTTTTTCTGTGGTGGTGCCCCACCTATGCAATGCACTCCCCAGAGAGGTCTGCCTGGCGCTTTCAGTATTTGCTTTTCAGTGCCAGGTGAAGACCTTTTTATGTAAAAGTTATTTTAACTGTTAACTTTTTATTATTGTATTTCTAGATTTTAATATATAGCCGAGATGGTACCAGTTTTTAAATTATTGATTATATTTTTATGGATGTTGTGAGCCGCCCCGAGACTTTGTTGCAATGGGAGCAGCATAGAAATGTTTTAAATAAATAAATAAAGAGCCTCTTGATGCGGGTCAAGGAGGAGAGTGCAAAAGTTGGCTTGAAACTCAACATTAAGAAAACTAAGATCATGGCATCCAGTCCTCTCAATTCCTCGCAAACAGATGGGGAAGAAATGGAGGTAGTGACAGATTTTATTTTCCTGGGCTCGAAGATCACTGCAGATGGGGACTGCAGCCAAGAAATTAAAAGACACTTGCTCCTGGGGAGGAAAGCTATGGCAAATCTAGACAGCATACTAAAAAGCAGAGACATCACCCTGCCAACAAAAGTGCGTATAGTCAAGGCTATGGTCTTCCCAGTTGCAATGTATGGCTGTGAAAGCTGGACCATAAGGAAGGCTGAGCGCCAAAGGATTGAGGCCTTTGAATTGTGGTGCTGGAGGAGACTCCTGCAAGACCCTTGGACCACAAGGTGATCAAAATGGTCAGTCCTAGAGAGACTGCTCTTTAGAAGGCCAGATCCTGAAGATGAAACTCAAATACTTTGGCCACCTAATGAGAAGGAAGGATTCCCTGGAGAAGAGCCTAATGCTGAGAACAATAGATGGCAAAAGAAGAAGGGGACGGCAGAGGATGAGGTGGCTAGATGGAGTCACTGAAGCAGTTGGTGTGAGCTTGAGTGGACTCTGGGGGATGGTGGAGGGCAGGAAGGCCTGGAGGAATGTTGTCCATGGGGTTGCAATGGGTCGGACATGACACGACTGACAACAATAAGCAGCTTGTGAACTGGGCCAGGCATGAGTAGATAAGCTAAGACAGCATTTGTGGGGTTTCAGAAGAACTATGGCCATGGATAACTTTTTCACCAGCATTCCACTGGGCAAAAAATCAGAACTTGCTCTGTCCATTTCTGGCAGCTTCAAGAAGCATAGAGATGATGAACTGTTGAAAGCCTGGGTGGGGGAAGACACAGACTAGAAATGCCTCCAGCTTTGTCTATACAGTATATTGTTTGATGTTTAGACAGTTGTGGGGACAATTGGATCCCACACACCATTCATGGTTTCATGCTTTACATTGTGGGAGTTCATTGACCTAGTGACTTATATTAGATCCAGCGGGGGGGGGGGGGTTGTTTCTGGAAAAGGTGAACTCTCCCAAGAGACATGCTCTTTTTCTTGAAAATGTCATGATTCCCTCAGATTTTTATTTGTATGGATTTGTTGGGATACATTTCATTCCAACAATCCCAGATTGGCATGGAGAAGGTTTCCATCAATAAAGGTTTGGAGACTGTACATACTTGCCTGGGAAAAGACTCATTGAACTTAATTGGGCTTACTTCTGAATATAGATTGATAGGATTTCAGTATTAGACATCTTCATGGTTTTATGGGAAGATCAAGTGCAGAGGAGTATGCACTAAGCATCACACCTGTGAGGCATTCAGGGAATGTTTCTCTTCACAACCTTCTGGGGTTTAGGTGCCCCCCCCCCACAATGCTTTTGGTTCTACTTTAAAGAGAAAAAGATGCTGGCTTGCAATCAAATTTCAGTAAGAAGCAACTCGTTAGTGCTACAAGGCACTGCATGGGTTATTTATTTTATTGTATTACCACCTTGAGACATTGTGAAGGGTAGGATATAAAAGCAACAAACAAACAAAGTACCAACCTGAATTTAACCCTTCAGGATCTAAGGAACTGCTATAGAGTGCTGAAAGTGCTCAAATTGCTTTGCAGACAAGCAAAATTTGGCCCTTTTGGTGCTTCATAGCTTCTCTGGAGAACTTTTTTAAAATTAATTTTTAAAAATAAGTTTCTCTCCAGGAAAAGTGGGTCCTTAAAAAGCTCATGCCCTTTTTGGATATAGGGTAATAGCCCATAGTGGGACTAACTTTTCAGCAGATAGAAGACAAAATAGGTCACAAATGTGAATGAGTGTAAAGCAAACTTAAAGGTGGAGTTGAGAGAATCTGGATGAACTTAACCATCATATGCTTACTTTTAAGAGCACTCCAAGGCCTTTTCCTAGATGAAGAAAACTGACCATTTTGGTTTCTTCCACATTCAGTTAAAAGGAGAGGGGGGAGTTCAAAATACTTTTGTCTTAAATATGTAGAATTTTGCAACACCTTATAAAAATCAAATTGAAATGAAATTCTGCCTCTATTAGGAATAGAAGAGAAACGATGCTAAAAGCCAGGCCTGACACACCCTATCCCAGAAGTACTTGTCTGAGCATTGGAAAGTCTATAGATTCTTGCAAACCCAACACTTTTCCTAAGCCTCATCTCAACATGCTCACAGAACGCCATGTTCTTTCCTCTTTTGACATCAGTGGCTGGGATTCACTTTGCAATATCATATCTTTTCCTCCAAGGTTTATTTATTTATTATACTTCTGTACTGCCCAGTATCCAAAACAATAAGGACATATCTCTAGCAACTGCACCCAAAGCAGCAAACTAATAAACCAGTAAAACCAATCAATAGAACCAGTAAAATAGCAATAGGCTAATTATGGTGGCCACAATTAAGTTGTGGAAGAGGCTCTACAGCAGATTAAAAAATGCAGTGCAATGTTAAAACCAAGATAAAAACTTTTCGCTGATTAAAATTAAAATACCTGGCAAATAAAAATGCTTTCACCTGGCACCTAGAAGAAAAAAAGAGCAGGTGAAACTCTTTGCAAATTCCATTCCATAGACAGGTGCCACTAAAGAGAAGGCCCTTCTGGTCACCACCCTCTTTACTTCTGTTCGAGGTGCCCCCTGATAAGGACCCAAAAGATGGAAGAACCCCAAGCTTGAAGCCTTGCCTTCAGAGGGGGAGACAGGAAATATCCTATGGCAGTTGGGGTACCCTGACAGGGGCCATCAGATTGCAACCTAAATATTTTCTTTTTGAAGAAAGGACACCATTTTAAAGCCAAACCAAACAGAAACTATTATCCCATAAGCTGTTCACACCACATTGAAATAAATGAATTGCGATTTTCAATATCGAAATAGCATCCATTCTTCATTAAGTCTATTAAAGGAAGCCTTTTGTACAGTTGATTATACTCAGTTCCCTGGGACATTTCGGCTGCCTGCTGTATTTACGTAATGTTTTTGATGACAGCAAGAGCCTCTTTCACCCATTATCAGCAACAGCGTTTCTGTTGCTGTTATTTTTGCCTCTGATAAGGCATTCCAGGCGAATTCCATGTGCACAGATTCCTCTAAATCTCGTAGCAGTATAACGAATAGGTTCAGAGGGAATGCGTTCCCTCAGTTTCGCAAGTATTCTAAGAGACAGGCCTGTGCATCTCAACTCACACCCAACAATAAAACTGCAACTGGTGTTCTGGTTTAAACTTTGCTTCTCTGATGTCACCTTGAGTTTCTATCTCCTGCGCATTTTAAAAGGGAGCCCAAAATTCATGATAGGAAACCACTGCGTCCCAAATATGCCTCATGCGTAACATCCATGATAAGACAGTTTGCCTTTTGTACTTAATAAGTACAAAGAAAGCAAAATATGGTGTGTTTTTGATATGAATTCTTGATAAGAGTGATTATCATTTTAACATATGCTGCATTGTTTGATGAAACATTTTAGATGCTGAAAGGAGAGTCCTTGAAGGCCAAGCATGAAAATAATGTCCTACTTGTGTAAAATAAATCTGAGTCTTCAAGTACAGTAGCTGTTTATTGCTACCCAGAGTGCCATGTAAAACAGACATCCGAGAGTTCATCACGAGGCCGTGGATGATTCGTTCTCTTCCTGAATGAGTTACAGATGCTTCCCATATCCTTTCAGTTATCTGATCTTGTGCATGTTTACACTGAAGTAAACCACCTCTGAGTTCAATAAGGCACATTCCCAAGTCAGTGAAAGTACTGAGAAGTACAGAAATCTAACAAATAAATAAAAAGCCCGCCTAGGACCGAAACCCAAATATGCCAATATCTGGACAGATACTTGAAGCAGCTGCTTTAAAATATCTCTGCTCCAAAATACAATCCAGGAAAAATAGTTTCTGTTCCAGGACAAAGGATTTCTATCCCCAACACCACAAGTCCCTGTGGGAAAACGGTTCCTTCACTGGGCAGTCACAGCTATGGGGCTTCCTATTTACACGTTTTAAGCCCACTTGGCATTTCCACTTGTGGCATGACCTGAAACTAAAATGGATTTAATTGGCTTTGCTGCCACTTGATGTACATGAGACTCTGCACTGTGTGTGTGTGTTTTAACTGCACAAAGCTAAGTGAACAAAAACAATCCGACCTTTGTTGGTTGCGTGAGCATTCATCTCCTTTGCTGTGAGATGTCTTAATAAGTGCTGGTGCAAACTCAAGCCACATGTTCTTATCTTCAAGGAGGTCACGCAAAATGTGCATGGAAATGCCATGAACGTTTCTTCACATCCGGCCTTCTCCAACTCACTGCCCTGAGATGTGTTGGACTGCAACACCCACAATTCCCATGCAGTGTGTTCTCCAGGCCAGGTGATTCTGGTCTACCTTGACTACCAACAGCACTCCAGAAGTGTTCAGTCGCAGCCCATCTTCTTGAAAAGCATTGACCATGAAACTGCTATGCAACTGTCCTTCTTGATATTGCGCTGTAGTGGTCTTTATTTCATCCCTTTATGTATTGCCATTGCACTGTTCAATATTGCTACTTATACACAATAGTGCTGAAATATTAAAACAAACTAATGTTACCAAAAGCGCAATAGCATTCTCTCAGACCAGAGGAAAACTTCTTTAGGAGCTCATGGTAAAACTTCTTGGTGGGACTCCTCATCTGTCTCAGGATGAGGTCTTTAGCATAGCTAATGTGCTGTTCCTTGTATACTCTGCTTAGTTTATCTGCTTTACTTTCTAATTCTCCTCTAGTTCCTAGCTGTGTGTTGTGTGTTATGGATCTGGTATAAAATAAAAAGAATACCAAGTGATGGCAATTGTTGTTCTCCAAATCAGCTAACTGAAGTGGGGGCAATTTAAAAAAAAAACAGTTGAAAAGTTTTGAAATAAGCATATGCATGAAGTAAGAAATGAATCCATTTTGAAAAACAGCTTAAAACTGCCTATACTGAAGACTGATAAATAAACTGAATAGCTGGGCACTTGCTGAATCCTAATTTAATTTCAAAAAGAGTAACAGATGACATATTAATCCATGTGGATAAAAACAGTTGTGAAATACTTGGTCAAGGCTTGAGGTAATGGATATTAACTCTTGTTAAACACTCAATAACTATTTTCTAATACGTTTTGTCCTTTATAAGAGGAGAGTTTCATGCTGCATATCAGCACAGGGTGCAGGCTCAAGAAATAACACTTTCGGAAGCAAATGGTACCAAAACTCATTGATGCACCACACAACCAGGTATGGGGATATGGCCAACTTACTGTTGTGTTTGCTCCTAAGGTAATGTATGTCAGTAATGTCTGAAGATGATTGCACATTTTCCTGGCTGGAGAAGTCACTACCCTGGAGAAGCAGACACAGGTCTTCTTGAAGAAAGCATTACATACAGAGAACTGTGCATGTGGACAGACAATTTGCACGAATGCTCTCCTAGGTGTTAATTTCATGTACCCAGACATGAGACTAAAGTCTGTTTAATGCTGTAAGGTATTATCCTTATGGTTGCTATTTCACCACCGATCTACTTTCCCACAGGTTTTGCAGAGGGGTTTCCAAGTCTTTGAGGTTGGTAGGGCTTGCATAGATGAGATCATGTGGCACACCCACTGCAGATGTTTGTAAATATTTCCCATTCCTTAAAAATTAAGGCACCATTTCATGATTTTTTTCCCCAGGGACATTCAAAAACACTTTTGCTGGAAGAAGCAACCCAGTTCTCTGTTGTTCCACATTGTTTACTTCAGGACACTTCTCTCCATGTTGCATCCTACACATTTGGAAAGAGAGGAGATGGAGCATCTTAATTTCCTTGGGAACATGCTCTGATATGATCTTTCACTGGCTGGCATCATACGATAAAGGAGAAGGAAGTCTTACCATTTTAAAATCTTGTACCAAATCCAGCAGCAATTCAGAGAAAGGATGGCTGAAAATAGGCACATAAAAATGCAAAGCAATGGGTGAAGTAAGGGAATTGGTGCCCTGTAAATGTTTGCAGATAAAAATGTGATGTAACTAAAACTGATAACATATAAACATAGAGTATGATTTAATTCAATATGGAAAGGCCATATTCCAAAATTAGACAAATAAATGAATGACATCACACAGCAAAAATCGTCTTCATGTGCAAAACTTGTAAAATCTTATCATAAGCAGAATAGAACTGGATTATCTTATTAAGCATTCTTGAAAAAAAAAGACCTTTCAGTTTTAAAACTACAATTTGGAAAGCAATGTTGTTTGGCAAGTCAGTTAACTCAAAAGATGCTCATCTTAACATTATAGGCTTCCTCAAAGCCAAATTTCATCTCAACTGGGTTGTAGATTCAGTTTTAACTGATTTATGTCCATTTCTTCCTGTGTTGAAAACAGCTTTTCCTGATTTCTCTACCTTAAGTATACATTTAAAAGAAACACTCAATGTGTGCAAAGGGTTTAGTTGGAATTCTTCCCTGGCTGGTTTTGGGAAAGTTAAAAAGTGGTTTGGTTGTTTGAGAACATTGCGAATACCAAGACTGTTCTTACAGTTTGTCTCCACACCATTCCCATTCTAGTACATAATGGTCACACAGTCCTTGCTCTCAATGGCCTATGAAGCCCTTTCCAATTGGTTACTACAGCTGGGGACCAATGACATTTTGTTGATAATGCCAAGATCGTACATCTGATGTGATGCAGCAGTGGATGCCCGTAAAAGAAACACACACACACACACACACACACACACACAGGAACCAATGGGTCAAGCTGATTAATCGGCCATATGAAGCTATGAAAGATGGAGAGATGGAGGAGGAAAGCAACTTGCGTCCCGAAGTAGTAAAGAAGCCCAAGAAACACTGAAACAACAAATTGTGTAATTCTCCCCAGGCAGTTGCATTGAGCTTGCTCTGTTTACTGAAATATTCAACATGGAAAAGCAGAGAACTGTCCAAGTAAAATGAAAGTATACCATATCCTCTAGGTGGCAGCAACTGCCTGAATGTCATGATGAAAGATCTCACGACCAAGTAGCCTTTTCAGACAATTATCTGTATCCTAAAGAGGGACATTCTCTCAATAATACATGAACATTATTTAATGGAAGCAAGGGTGTTTGTAGAATATAAACAATGGTTCTCCCAGCAACTCACCCCCAAAAAGCCTGAGCAGCCAGAAATGAGCCTCTTCCTTTGATGAAGTGAAGGGCTCGTTCAATTTGCTCAGCGTGGGAGCCTTTGTCATTTTAACAGGATGGGACAATAGATATTGATAAAAATAAAAGTCTTTTAACATAATAGCAAGGCAAGACAATGGCAAGAAAGTAGTGAATCGGTGATGGCCATTAAAAATGTATTAAAACATGCATTCAGCTCTTTTATTCCTTACAATAATAATATAAAAAGGTTGGTAAGTGCTTACATGCAAAATCCTTCTATAAGGAGAGAAATAAAAGGGGTGCCAGAAGGAGGCCACCAGATTTAGACACGGGAGAGAAATGAAAATAAAGGAAAAGGGCCCTTTGGACAAAAGGAAAGCTCACTAGCTGCTGGGTTGAGCCAAAGGGAGAGACATAATCAATTGCAACAATGCCACAGAAGTCTTAGGACGCTAAACAAACTACTGCCAGAAACGGCTGCATAAACATTATCCAGCCACCTCTTCTGAATCCCACACATGCACTTTACTCACTAGAATTCACAGCGCTGCACGGTGAGAAAAATCTACCGAGTTTGCAGTCTGATCCTTGGAACTAGTCCTGTTGATTTAGGCTGCTCTCTTAAGCACACATGATGGGACATGCTTCTGAGTAATACGCTTAGTGTCAAATAGCACCTTCTAAGTAAGTATGAACAAACTCAAAGCCTCAATACAGAGAGCGCAGAAATAGCAGCAGTGCGTGTTTGTGGTATTGAAATCAGCAGCCCCCTTATTCCAAACAAGAATTATTTATAAGTCCATATTTCTTGCAACTGCATTCCCTCGGACAGAGTTGGCTGTGGGTTTGCAAAGAAATCTGTGGGATACCCTCTCTTTTGCCACTTTTTAGCCATTTGAAATGGAAACAAAGGAAAGCTTTGACTAATTTCAGGAGGTTGGTGAGCATATGCAGAGAATCTAAGATTAAAGGGAAGAATATCATCAACTGCAAGAATTTTTCTGATGAAGCCAGCAAGTGAGGAAGGAACTGGTGTTTTACAGTGCCTTGCAGGGTTCCAGGCAGACGTATTAAAACAACTTGCAGATGTAGGTTGTACAAAATATTAAGTCAAAATGCACTCTACTGAGCTGTTCTACCCTTTCAAAAATGCATCTAAGTCCTGTAAATCCTCCAGAGCACACTGTCTAATTATGTTGGGCATCCTGTATACCTTCTCATTAAAAACGAACCTCTTATTTTAATGACTTGGTTTTAGTCCTTTGAAGATCAGACTGTAATAGTGGTTGAATGTGAGTAATGTGGATATCCATCAGCTACTCCTTTTAGTGTGCTTGTTTCTTCCTTCCCTTCCAAACCTTGATTTTTGCCTCCTATTTCTTCCCAAGGACACACTTTTCTTTCAAGTTCTGTCAGCCACCATGCTGAAACCGCACTAAACCTTCACACAAAGGGTCAGGCAATGTTAAGTGTCTTGGCTGTTGTCACTTAAATGCTAAACAGAACTCCTAGCTGGTATTTCTGCTTCTGAGTGAGGATGCTGGCAAAATTTGTTTCAGGTTGTGATTGACTGGGGTTTAGCTAGTTTTCACTTTCTGGGCCAAACACTGATTAAGATTCAAGCCATGGTTGAAAAATGTACATTTCTGAGATTGCAAGGGGATTCTAATCCTTCCACCCTGCAAAAAAGAGTTTGAAAGCAGGAATACTTTTAAAAATGCATATGGAAATGCACAATTTTGAAGTATGAGCAGAGATAAACTTTAGGCATAAGAGAAGACTCCATAGCTTTCCAAGATGCACGCTATATGCTGCACATGGAATTCTCATGCAAAAAGGAACCAGCAAACAAACAAAGTTCACCAACTGATATGGGCCTGAGTTGGAACAAGATGGAATTTGCAAAACTTTGGCAAGGTTGGCTTTTGCTGGTTTGCACGTTTTTACTTCAGAAGGAGACTTCAAGGTAGGAAGTTTGCAATAGGGCTGGAAATATGAGGAGTGGGTCTTTTTTACTAGCTGCCTTCGACCTTACAAAATTGTCATATATTGAGTCAAACCATTGATCCATCCAGCCCAGCCTTGCTAACTTTGAGAGAAAGTGACCCTTCAGATCACAGCAAGAGCCTTTCCCAGGACTGCTTACCTGAGATTATTTTAAATGGAAATAGTGCAGATTGAACCTGAACAGGTTAGCCAATCAGATGTCTAGGACAACTCCAAACACATACATACTTATTTTTCCTCTGGTTTGTTAAAGGCATGACTTTATTAATATACTTTCTGTTTCTGCCTTCAGTAGAAACTGTGAAGAGATGTCCACCTAAGTTGATGCCCATGCATATCCCTTACCAAAATCTGAAGCTGCAGAAGAAAATCTGCCGAGTCTTCTTGTGTCCTATTCTGCCTCATCTGCCTTCTATACCACGGGGGCAGTAATGAGATCCCTCCCTCATCTTTTGGATGACAGCGTCCATCTTCTCCCGCCATCATGACCAAGACTCAGGGATTACAGGGTTGCAGTCCAAACATTTGGAGAGACCAGGTTTTCTGTCTCTGTGCTGTGCCGAGCAGATCCTCTTTCCACGTGGTACAGAAGGAGGATGGCAGATGCCTTGGGGAGGCAGGTCCAAAAAAGGGGTCTTTTCCAGTTGCTTCCAGGCTGTTAAAAGAAAAGGCATGGTATCCAAATTGATAGCTGTTAACATTTGCCTTTCGTGTTATTTCCCCATGCAGCAAATCTCACCTGAATTTTGCTTCTGTCTCTTAGACTGAAAACCCACAAATGCAACATGGTACAAATACAACCCACAAATAGCAACCTCCTATTCATGTTCCTCAGCAACTGGGTTATTGTGCCTTCTTTATGATTGAAAAGACTTAATAAAACAACATTTCTCTTTCATATAAAGACTTGTGATACATTTTCATCAGATACAATTTTACTTATTTGAAATAAAAAGAAAATTGTTACATAGGCGTAGCTATATATTCCAATATATATTAGTGATCTATGAGGCCTAACTCATTTATTTACCAAAGAAAGTTTATTGCCTGCTCCATTCTAAGGGCTCAGGATGTTTAATGATAGTACAGTTATTCAGCTATATGAAACCATGGGAAAGGAGTGTCTTATCTTTTAATTTCTGGACTGTGTTTAGAAAATGTAAGGTGTCTTATAACATGATAATGTTCATATTGTTGGTATTTTATATGTTAACGTGGAACTAGGGGCACACGCATACATACACCCCTATGTTACATATCTGATGGACTGAACTCTAGCCCCCAAATGGTTATGTCAAAACTGATTTGTCAGTGTTAAAGTCTTACAAGGTGGTGGTCTATTTTTTGATGAAGATGATTAAAATCTCTACTGGTATGTTTTTATGTCAGGGCCTAGAATCCCTCATTGTCTCTTTGGTAGGAATCTCTTCCCAGAATGCCTATGGAGCACTACCACCCATGGTCCTCTGGCGGTTGTTGGCCTGAAATGGTCATTATTCCTGAGGAATGGCCATGCCAGCTGGCCAATGGGAGTTGCAGTCCCTTCTCCACAAACCCTGCGCCC
Source organism: Varanus komodoensis (assembly GCF_004798865.1). Lineage (NCBI taxonomy): Eukaryota > Metazoa > Chordata > Lepidosauria > Squamata > Varanidae > Varanus > Varanus komodoensis. The sequence continues at coordinate 5,413,423 of NW_025335780.1, forward strand.
TTGGCCCTAGCAGAAATGCATAGCCTGCCTGAGAACTCACCTCAAAATGGAAGACTATTCTTTGGATACCTCTGTAGTGAAATTTACAGTAAGCTGGCAAAGAGGAACCAGACCTTTTCAGTCCAGGTGCCCAAGGTCTAACCTGACCATTTAGGTAAAGTGTTTCTGGTCCTTTCACTGCCTACTTCTGGATGGGCACTGGAGTCAATTTTTTCCATAGACTTTTAAAATCTACTTAATGGATTACCATTCTTTGCAGCAGTTGGAGATAAATGAATTTCCCCAGGCACATATGTTGTTCCTTGCCATAATGCAACATACTTTGGGGTGGCTTGTTTTTCCAGGTGCATTTGCTTTACAAAAATCTTGCTCCTGGTGGAGATGAACATGATTCTTCATATGGAGCATCCCAACTGCCTGTACTTTTGGAATCTCCTTGAGGGCCAGGTTCCAGACAGCCAGGATAAACACCTCCCCAGAATTTACTATTTTGTCACTGGCAGCAGAAGCATACCTGAGGTAAATCTAAATGACAGATCCTGCAGCTCTGGACATCCTGGGAAATACTAGCACAGTCCTGACTCCTACCTGGAGCAAGATACTGCTCACCTAGCCCAAATACAGTGCATGGATAAGAGAGCCTGCATCTGCTATGAAACCTAGCCCGAGTACAGTACACAGATTCCTATAAAAGAGCCTGCATCTGCTACGAAACCTCCGGAAAGAGAAAGAGAGAGAGTCTGAGCAAGAGAGAGATAGAGAAGAGAGAGATAGTGATGGCATGATGGGCCTGAAAGAAAAGTTTTACTTGTAGAGGTTAATGTTTTCTAAGTGCCGCTCTCTGTGTCTGGAATAAAACTGGGAGTCAGGGCTCTCTTATTGGAATGCCCTGCATCAAAAATACAAATAATTTTCTATTAGCCGTGTCAGCAGGATAAATAACTGCGAGGTGGAATCGAGGCTATTATCAGGAAATGTACGAACATTCTTCAAAACAACCCTGACCTTAATAACTTGTTTAAAGATCTCCTCCTGATGGTTTATGGAAGAAGCCCAACTTAAAAGACAAAAGTGTGCATTGTTAATCACTCCAGACCCTCGGTAGCACAGTTACCTGATGGCAATTACTTTTGTGATGTCTGTGACTGTGTAATTCAGCCCCCAAATAGAAGTGTTTTATTTTATCACCCTATTAGAGGGAAAATATCCTCTCCCATTTAATGAATAATAACGTGCTCTACAAAGAATGTACAGTAGCCCATCTAACCAAATGTCCTTGTACTGCAGTTAGCCAGAGATCAAACCACAAAAATGATGACTGAACCAAAAAAAAATTCTCTCCATTAGTGGGAATGATAGAACCTCTCACAAAGATGAACACATTAACACTCAGCTTCCACCACTAGATCTATGAAATGATGTTTTTCAAGTGAAACTAGAGTGGTGGGTAACTTGCTGCAACATCTTTATAGAAAGCTGGTTGATATGCAAAACATAAAGTCCATTTATCTCCAGGATTCATGGAAGAGAGGTGCTAGAATTTTGCCAAATGGAATTTAAAAGATCGATGGTATAAGACATAATCCATTAAACACAAACACACACCTAAGACATAGTTGGTGAGTGAGCACTCTCGTTTAGTCGTCCTTGTGGTTTTCATGTGTTATTCCAGTGCTGTTTTGAATGTGTACAGTTGTGGATTTCCACTGATCCTGGTACTATGCTGCTGTTTTTATTATGTACTGTATGCTTTGCAGCATTTTAATTGTGCATTAACATCTTTAAAATGGCTCCTGTAACAATATTCTGTCATGCTCTATTTCCACTGGGGCGCTCCATTCCTCTTCCCTTCCTTGCTGGTTTTCCAATTTCCCTTGCCACAGCCAATCAGCATGTTGTGGTGAGTGAGCTGGGTCAGTACATTTAACAATGTTTGGTCCCTCCTCATGATTCCCCCCACCAAGAAAAACGCTCTGTGTTTCTACAAGCTTCCCTCTTATGTAAAAGTGGTCCTCTTCTGGTACATAAACAGCAGCACTCACAGAATGGATATCAGAAAAAAATGGTATGATTATGGTGATATTTTTTGGTACTTGCCAGTGTGTGCTAAGTACCAAGCAGGTAGGAGTATCCTGCTGCCAAATGAAAAGCTTTCATTTAGCTACCAGGGCTAATCGTAAGAGGTAGACTTCATGCCACATCTAGTACCTTTCCAAAAGCCATCTGAGATAGTGGCCATCACCACATATCCATTGACCACCCTCACCCCCAGTGGTAAAAGTGGGTTTGCGCCATCCACCTCTTCCCATTGGCTCAGCCATAATATTGCACTTGCCACTACCCACTGCACAAGCTGGCCAGCCTTTTCCTCCCATTGTGACTTCTGTGAGCTGTGTTACTTCTGCACCTACAGGGCCTGCAGTGCTCTAGAATTTGGCTCCTAGAAAGTGGCAAGCCAAGTGCAACACGCATTGATCGTCACTTAAAGGATGTCCTTTCATGAGCGTACATGATGTGAGATGAACACACTGCAGTGCCCTTGGCTGATGCGGATGTGGTCACCTTTCCGAAATGGCAGATTCAGAGGAGGATGAGAACATCGGCAGTTTCCTGGTTAGTCAACAGCCGTATAGTTGAAAATACGTATGAAGAAACATTTTGCGATGGCTTCTCTTTGAAGTGATTGGTCTGCTGAAAGTCAGTCTGCTGAATCATCCAAGGAGGTTAGAACACCAGAGTGAAATGAGGTTCTGCTTATTCTTTATTTATTTATTACAACCAGAGTGAAATGAGTTTCTGCTTATTCTTTATTTATTTATTACGAACATTTATATCCCATCCTTCCAACAAGCGCTCAGGATGGCTTACATAATGTAAAATTACAATAATACAATAATAAAACCACAATTATGTATTAAAACAATATAAAACAGGACATCATAAACTAAGACAAAAGAAAAGGGAGGAGAAGAATAGAAAATGCGACTGTGGGGAAGGGAAAAAGTCTTAAAACATCAAAAACCCTTGATTATTAAAATTGTTAAATAAAAAGGTCTTTATCTGGCACTGGAAGGAGTATAATGTCAGAGCCAGGCGGACCTCTCTGGAGAGAGCATTCCATAGTCTGGGCATCACTGCCCTGAAGGCCCTTCTCTGGGTAGACACCCTCCATACTTCCTTCAAAGAGAGTTCCTGGAACAAGGCCTCCCCTGTTGATCTTAAGGGGTGTGAGGACATATACAGAAGGAGGCGATCCTTTGGGTATTCTGGATCTAAGCCATTTTGGGCTTTATAGGTTAATACCAGCACCCTGAATTGGGCCTGGACTTCAATTGGGAGCCAGTGTAACTGATTGGGGACTGGCATTAAATGAGAAAAATGACTGGCCCCCATCAGCAACCTGGCAGCTCTACTTTGTACCAATTGAAGTATCTGGAGCATTTTCAAGGGCAGCCCCACATAGAGCACATTACAGTAATCCAACTGGGAAGTTACCAGGGCATGTATCACTGTTGCTAGGCAGTGCTCATCCAGGTAAGGACACATCTGATGGACCAGCCAAAGCTGGAGGAAGGTGCTCCTCTCTACCACCATCACCTGGATTTCCAGGGATCGCTCTGAGTCAAGGAGCACTTCCAAGCTGCGGCCTCTGTCCTTTAGAGGAAGTGTTACCCCATCCAGGACAGGACCAAAATCACTTACCTGAAAACTCGAACCACCCACCAAAAGGACCTCCATCTTATCTAGATTGAGCTTCAGTTTATTGGCCCTCATCCAGCCCATTACCTTGGCCAGGCACCAGTTCAGGACAGCCACTGTCTCACCTGGGTTAGATGTAAACAAGGGGTAGAGCTGGGTGTCATCAGCATACTGATGACTCCACAGCCCAGACCTCCTGATGACCTCTCCCAGCAGTTTCATGTAGGTGTTGAAGAGCATGGGGGCAAAATAGAGCCCTGTGGAACCCCCTGGCACAACTGCCATGGTGCAGCACTATAGTCCCCCAGCACCAACTTCTGGAATTGACTGGCCAGATTGGAGTGGAACCACTGCCAAGCAGAGCCCCCAGCTCCTAGCCTGCCCGCCTATCCAGAAGGATACCATGGTCAATGCTATTGAAAGCTGCTGAGAGGTCCAGCAGAACCAATAGGGACGCACTCCCCCTGTCCCTCGCCCTGCACAGGTCATCGTACAGGGCGACCAAGGCAGATTCAGTTCCATAACTGGGTCTGAAAGCAGACTGAAATGGGTCCAGATAATCTGTTTCATCCAAGAATGCCTAGATTTATTCCGCCACTACCTGCTCCAACAGCTTCACCAAGAACGGGATGTTGGCCACCAGTCTATAATTGGCAGCCAGCTCTGGGTCTAGAGACGCCTTCTTCAGGATGGGTCTGATCACTGCCTCCTTTAAAGGGGCAGGGACCCGGCCCTCCTTCAATGAGGCATTGGTGACCTCCTGGACCCAGGGACCAATCCCGTGACTGGCTCTCGTAAGTAGGCAAGAAGGGCAAGGGTCAAGTAAACAGGTGGTTGGCTGTACCATCCCAAGCATCTTGTCCAATTCCTCAGGCCACAGTAACTGAAACTCATCCAACAATGATGGACCAGATGGTGCTCTGGACACCTCCCACTCTGGAATCCTCCCATTCTGGACGCCACCTGTTCTGGATATATTGGAGCATATCTATCCCACCTTTCTTCACAAAGGGCCCACATTGCTTGGCCAGTGGGTGGACATAAGAGTAGTAGTGGCACAGGTGTATTGGATGGAACTTGCAATTCGTTTCTGTAGGTATGGGGTGTGGAAGTGGATTGCGATGCAACCTTGCTTTGTCAACTTGCTGTGGAATATAATCAAAGACTCTGGGCTTTTTAAAGTAAGATATCACAGATTTTGGTAATGGTGTGTGTGTCTGTGTGTGTGTGTGAGAGAGAGAGAGAGAGAGAGCGAGAAGGGACTAAATGTCCCCGCTAAAAGTCAAGTTATGTCTAGTGATTCCTGCTTCCTTAACTTCTCTGATTTATTAATTGAAATTCTCTGGCATGTCTATGCACAAAATAAATCACACACACCCAGAAGAGGAAGCAAGTATGGTAGAGAAACTCATTTTGAGTTCTTCACAAGCCATAAGCCCCTTCTGGAATCAGTAGGAGGGGTAGATATGGAAATAGATGATATAGAAAAAGTTTTCTAATTTCCTACTTTGTTCATATTCATTTGGATTTCCTACTTCTCTCAATTTCAGACTAGCATTGCCTCCAAGGACATTTTAATTAATTACAATTGGAAGGGGAATTTTGCTCAACACATTAAACTCAAGCCTGATTCTTTTTAATAAAAATAACAATAAAGGCTTTCAGTGCAATCACACTTATCCTAACAAGGATACTTGGAATGCAAAGAGCCATTTCAACTGTGGACCAACCCAAAATTCACTGGGTGATCCCACTTCCAGAAGGTGGGAGTCATTTTTGGCCAACTCCCCCTCCACCTACAGAAACCCTTTCTCTCTCTCTCTCTCTCTCTCACACACACACACACACACACACACACACACACAGAGAGAGAGAGAGAGAGCCAGAAGGTCTCCCTGTGCTAGAGGGAGTCCACAATGCAATTGTGGAAGTTCACAATGCTAGAGGGACAGATTCTGTCCCTAGTCTTAGCTGTCAACATGTTAGTTCCTTTGAAAAGGATTTTTTATGGTCTATTCTTGGTTCCTTCACAAGGACACATATGTATTTGCTGTTGTTGTTAGTTGCAAAGTTGTGTACAACCCATCGCGACCCCATGGACAACATTCCTCCAGGCCTTCCTGTCCTCCACCATCCCCGGAGTCCCCTTAAGCTCACACCAACTGCTTCAGTGACTCCATCCAGCCACCTCATCCTCTGCCGCCCCCTTCTCCTTTTGCCATCAATCATTCCCAGCATCAGGGTCTTCTCCAGGGAGTCCTTCCTTCTCATTTGGTGGCCAAAGTATTTGAGTTTCATCTTCAGGATCTGGCCTTCTAAAGAGCAGTCAGGGTTGATCTCCTCTAGGACTGACTGGTTTGATAGCCTTGCGGTCCAAGGGACTTCTAGGAGTCTCCTCCAGCACCACAATTCAAAGGCCTCAATTCTTCGGCTCTCAGCCTTCCTTATGGTCCAAGTTTCACAGTCCTACGTTGCCATTGGGAAAACCATAGCCTTGACTATATGATGCCTGCCCACCTTTTAAAGATAAGTAGCCCAAACGCAGTACTAACATGGATAATATATTCAGAGTTTCAAACACAGACATTCAAACGCTAGGCATTCAAAGCACTGGATGGCCAAATATTACCCTTATAGTTTTACCTACCAATGTAGTTCTGAATGCAATGAAATAAGAGTGCATTCTTCCATTTTAAATGAACCAAAATGAATTCCGCACCTATACCTCTTTCTTATTTATGCAATGCCATTAGGAAAAGCACTTGATAGAGTAAATAAAGAGATGGGGGACAGATCCACCACTCTAGCTTTTAATAGCAAAGGGTTAGGACAAAGGACAAAGGAAATGAATTTGGTGGCCACACTAACCAGGGAAGCATATGGGCCAGTTCAGTGGCATGTTCTTAAGTGCGGAGTGAAAGGATAAGCCAAAAATGTGTAGAATGACCCTTAATAATGAAAGAGAAATTCCAGCTCTGTTTGTAGTGTGCTTCTCAGGGGTTTTGTTTCCATCTGCAAGTATGTTACATCATAGCCTTTTAAGAAGTAGTGCTATTAAAAAGGGAGATGTGGTATATTAAGAGTTTTTTATTATTTCATACAGTACCATCACTAATAATATGACCCATTTATAGAGGGAAGAAATCGCTTCACATTTCTTTCAAGAAGTGCCCACCCTGTCTCATTCCGTCCACGAGATGACAAATATTCCTGTCTAAATGTGAGTCATCAGAACGACAGAGACGACACTGCCTATCTAGGATGTCACCGGGCTTTCTGATTTAAGCGTTCAATTCTTTTCCTTTGGGCTTTTGGCTCTTGTCACACACAGATTCCCAGAATTCTCAAGCCTGATTAATAAGTTAATGGCGCAGGACAGAAGCTATTTCCCGTTGCTGGATCTCACATCACTCTGCTGGTGTTTGGAGGAAAGAGTGACGCAGGACAGGAAGAAAGACAGAAGAAAAGGGGGTTGCTGAATTTGGCTCTTCAAAGGGTTGTTGTACACATACGCACGCACGCACGCACGCACACGGGTTCTGCACCCATGTGCAAAGTGACATTCAGAACTTTGTAGGGCTAGATAGGAGAATATTAGCAGAACCCTTCCCGAAACCTTAGCATCTCTGCTAAAACCTTTTTATTTCCCCAATGTTTTAAAATCTGACTGTTTTAAGTGGGGTTTTTATTATTGCAAAATTTTAAGATGCTATGTTTTAATTATTTTTTTTCCTTTTCTTACATTTTATTGTTAAACCCTCCTGAGACTTCAGTAATGGGACAGTCTGAAAAAGTTTTAAATAAATAAAAATAAATAATAAATAAAAGTGTCACAGTTGGAGATGTATGATGAGTCCATTGGACTTCAATTTTTGCTCATGTCTGCCCCTTCACACCTCCAGTTGTGAACATATATAAAGAGTAACTTGCCCAGAGATCTTCAGCTGTGGGGCGGTATGCGAAGGAAATAAGTAATAGCAATGATAATAATATACAAGTGCACTTTTGGAAGAAACTTTCATGATCCTTAACTAGTTTTCATTCAAAAACTGTGCACTTCAAAAATGAAATGCTTTTAAAAGTTGTTGTTATGAACAGTCCTGAGATGTCTGTGATGGGTTTCGAATAAAGAACTAAATAATAATAAAAACCTGCATTTTGAATGTGTGGTTTCCAGACTTCTATGCAGCGTTGTCCCAAATATAAAAGGCTGAATGCCCCTCTTACCTACTGACAAAAAAGAGTTTTAAGCTGTGATAGTTATTGTCGGGGATGGGTTGTATGGGATTATGACAACCCAATACAGAAAGAACCTTCAGGTCAGATAGACGATATGCATAGTTAAGAGTGTACCTCTGAAGAAAGACCTTTCAAGACCCGGGCATTGACATTTCTAAGGTGCAGCAGGGAGCAAGACTGGCAACGTGGATTCCTGATCAGCTCTTAAGTCAAAAGCTGATCTTACAGTGTCGGCCTTTTCTCATCCACATTACGGCAAAGCTTTTGCTCATTTGTCTTGGCAGCAGGAAGAGGCGCTCTTTGGGAGTTTGTGGCTCTTTCCCAAGAAGTTTCCAAACACAAGTGGCCTAGAGCCACATTATGTATGACCCCAAGCAGGCCTGGGTCTTCTCAGTGCTCAGGCAGAAGACCACCTGGAAAACTGGGTTGGATTCAGTGGTCTCATTCCACCAGTCAATTATCCTTCCCCTTCCATCCCCTGTATTCCCCTGGGAGAACCGCCAGAGCAGAATAGGTGGGCAGGCAGGGAGAAGAGAAGTAAGTTCTACTGCGTGAGTGTACTTCTGTCATGTACCTTGGATCTAGGCCTATCTTGGCCACCCTAACTTCTACTGAAGCAAATCTGGATATAATAGTAGATTCACATGCTTAGGGGAGGAATAGCAGTGCCTGTTCTCAGGTTCTCTTCTGCTTCCCAAACATAATAGTCCAGAAATGCACATTCCCGTATCATTTTACCTTATCTATAATAGTTCAGTAAGTTGACACTCATATCAGCTAAAATACAAATAGCAACAAACTGAAGGAAAGCTGATGCATCTATAGCTGAATGGTATGGTTAAAAAAAACCCCAGAATACTACAATTAAGCTTATCAAATAACTAATTATGGCATATTAAATAATGGAGAACAGGAAAATAAGTTTATTGAAAGAAAGGCTTTATTTCCAATCTTTTGGAAAAGGAAATGTCAGGGCAATACTTGACCATACACTTTCTTTCTTGCATTTTCTAATCTCTCTCTCTCTCTCATGCTCTCTCTCTCTCTTTCTCTGTGTCCTTTCCTTGCATATTTTTGTATATTAATATTTTTAACTATGTATGGCCATTGTAAACGTATGGGAAAATTACAGACCAACTATTTAATACATATAAATAATTGTCATGGCCCTTGCCATTTGTTCACTTGTTTTCCAGGTTCAGAAATAGGCATTAACAACCAGAGATAACGATTGCAGAAGTATCACAACCTGTGTTGAATGTAGAATGCAAAAAAATCAAAAGATGATTTCACAGCGTTTTGTAGGTACATAAGGCCATTATGCAGCCTGGGTTGCGAACCAATGAGTCGTCCATTAGTACTAGGATGCACAAATTATTGCAGAAGAAAGGAAACAAGTAGAGATAGAAGTCTCATGCACCTTCATGAAGAAAATGGGATTTTCCCATTTTCCTGTCCAGGCAGAAGTGCTGCCTTTATTTGAAGTCCCAATCAAATTCCTGCAATTATCTCCTGAGGTTTTCCCTATTCATTCTAATGTTTTGAAAAGATCCCTGCCAAATCCCTTCATATAGGATTTGGGGTAAAACGTGCATTCTTCTATTTGTTTACTCAGATGTAAATTGGGCTTTCTGCCCTTTGAGTAGGTTTAGAATTGCAGTCAACCAAGAATGAGCTATGAGCAATTGCTGGTTCAAATCGCCTCACACCTTAGGTGGCCTTGGTCAAGCCGTTCTTTCAGCCTCAATCCATCTTATCCACCTTAAAGGGTTATTCCAAAGACCTCTGTGATGATGTATAAGAAGTGCTTAGAATACTCAAAAACAGTGGACAAATATTGCAACCCATTAGTATTCATATAATACTTACAGATGTTTTGCAATGCCCATTTTAAAGACAATGCGCATGCCATGGAAGAAATTTATTTGTTTCTATATGCTATAACGCATTTTAATATGCCACCCTTCAGCTGCAGTTGCTTCTGTGGCAGTTCAGAAGCATCAGTAGTCAGGCAGTCTTTGCCCTCTGGCTCAGGTCTAAAAGGCAGAACAGCTTAAGGAAAAGCGGGGATGGAAGAGCAAAAAGCTCAGACACCAGTTCTTTAAGATACAGGCCGTATAACCACTGGCTGGAACGCATACAGTGACTTTCTGCAATAGCTGCCACTGGCTGCCCCTTGCGGGAAGGCTGAAGGGGTCTGGGTGCTGCGGCCCTTGTGATGGATGGGCTGGCGCCAGTTGGCCATGGAAAAAGGAAGCAAGTAACTTCATAGTTGTGCTTCGGGGAACTCCAACACTGCACTTCACGAGTCTATGCTGATATGCCTGAGCAATGACTTAGTGCGATGTAGTTTGAAAGTCTTTTTGATGCAATCTCAATGTGCAATAAAAGACATGCACCTACGGGCCATGACTTATTTCACTTGTTTCTTTCTAGGGTTTCTACATCCTCCTGTACTTGATGGTTCAAACGAGGCCGTAGCTGTTTCAAATGGGCTAACCACAATCGGAAGGTGGCTTGAGGAATGGGATATGGTCGGCTAGAGGGAGCCATTCCAATGGAAGCTCAGCATAACATGGCCATTTGAAATTAATTTTCTCCTAGAGTTATGATTTAATAGTACCCGAGGTTTGATTCCAAACTCAGGGGAACGCTGTTGAGATTATCAAAACAGTTTAACGTGAATCACTGCAAACTGATATTGACAACTGTTATGCGGCTCTGGTGACAAGATTTTACTGCTGACTTTAGTCTTCTTGAATTATCATTTTGGGAAAGATTAACCTAATCTGTTTCAAGAGCATATAAATAACCCTGTCACTATTCTTCATAAAAATCTTTAAAAACGGCTCTATCCTAGTAGATATGATAATCACTTAAAGAAACACATTCCATCTGGAGGGAAGAGCCAGTATTTATTAGAAAGCAGAGCCCACTAACATTGTCAGGCGCATTGTTTTTGGCATCATTAATGGGTGGAAAATTGCCATTTCCTTCATTCATTATGGGCTTGCCTGGCCTGGTGCCTTCCATTTAATAATCTTGGTACCATGTGAGTGTCTTTTTAAAATATGAATCCAGGCTTTTAAAACCTGCAATTTTTGGAAAACCAGAATTGCAATTCACCGTTTACATTGTATGTTTTTGCATTTGGCTGTTCACAATTTTTATGCTGCTGCTTGTTGTTATGCTATATTGTACTTTGCTGTTTTATGTTTGGGAAACACTTAAACACCTTGGCATTCCACAACCCCTATAAACACCATAAGAAGAGGAATAAATGAGTGCAGAGCCCTGCTGCTGTAGATTAGACAGGAGGTGGGCAGGGTCATAGTCCAGGTTCCTAGATCCAAAGTTGCAGCCAGAGCTCTGACCTTGGAGCCTGTCCCTGCTCACTCACAGCTAGCGTGGCAATAAGCAAGCTGGCTGCTCTCTATCAGCTTGAGAAGGTAACTGTGGAAAGGGGTACAGGGAAGAGGAGAGGGGAGGGCACGGCAGGGCAGGGCAGGGCAGGGCAGGGCAGGGGAGAGAAGCGAAGTCTTGGTGCAGAGGGGAGAGGAGAGGAGAGGAGAGAGGAAGATCCAAACCAGCCTGGTCCTCTTCCTTCCCCCTCCAAGATGCTCCAGCTGGGCAAGCAAAAAAACCCATCTATGGAAAAATGGAAGGGGTGGCTGGGGTTGCTTCCACTGTTCGTTCATCATGCATGGGTAGCTTCCAAGTTTCTGAGTAACCTGATAGAATTGCACCCTTACCTAATTGCTTCTTTACCTAATGCCCATAGCCAAACATTTTAGTGGAGAAAATGTAAACATGAGGGATAATCAGATTTTTATACATCTGTGGTAAGATAAAGGCAGTATGGTATAAATAAAGCAATTTTAATAGTACAATGTGACAGGGAAAAAAAATCAAAAGTTGGATTTTGGTGCACCATCAGTTTGGGGAGAAAAAATTGGCTTGCTTTCTCTAACTAAGACTTTGGGTAAAATCCATAAATCCTACTTCAACTTGACCCATTGAAATAAATTTGACTTTACTGAGTCTACTTGAAGTAGGACTTAAGTTGGAGCTACCTCAAGTTCCATCTTTGGACAGAATGTAAAGATATATAAATAAAAAGCCCACTGTTCATATTTTCATACTTCAGCCAGGCAGCAAAATATCTGAGGCCATCTATTTATTATTTCCTACCACTCCCCTCTGAATCTACTATGCCTTTCGATGACATATTTTATCTGATTAGATTTTCTGTGGTCTGTGTGATAGGTTTCAAAATAGAAACGTAGAAACTGAGTGAGTCAGAAAGGCCTCCCTGGGCCATCTAGTATGACCCCCCAGCTCCAGCTGACTCTGCTTATGACATCCTACCATGTGCATGTCCAGCCTATCCTTCAATCGCCTCCCTTGGAAGCCCATTCCATACCCTCGGGGTCCTAACCATCAGGAAGTACTTCCAAATAGAACCTTGGTTCCTCGAGCTTGGCTCCGTTGAAGCATACCCTGCCTTCCTCTGCAGGGGAGAACAGGTCTTTACCCATAGTATGGATCCAAAACTTGAGATTATGCAACATTCCTTAGGTTTTGTGGAAGGCTTTTGATGTTACAAAATTCACCAACATGCAGATGGATGGGTTATTTACTCTCCTTCATGCTTTTACACTTATGTTTGAAGAGCAGCTACACATGGGAGGCTGATCTACAGGCACAAAATGTAGATACACTTTGCATGCAATTCCCCTTTCAAAGTTAAAAAATCCCTGCATTTTTTTTGGAAGTGTGAAGAGCATTACTATCTGGACCCATTTCAGTCCGGCTTCAGACCCAGGTACGGTACTGAATCTGCCTTGGTCGCCCTGTACGATGACCTGTGCAGGGAGAAGGACAGGGGGAGTGCGTCCCTGTTGGTTCTTCTGGACCTCTCAGCGGCTTTCGATACCATCGACCATGGTATCCTTCTGGATAGGCTTGCGGGATTGGGGGTCGGAGGCACTGCTTTGCAGTGGTTCCGCTCCTATCTCAATGGCTGATTCCAGAAGGTGGTGCTGGGGGACTATGGCTCTGCGCCATGGCAGCTATGCCATGGAATACTGCAGGGATCCATTTTGTCCCCTTTGCTGTTTAATGTCTACATGAAACCGCTGGGAGAAGACATCAGGAGGAGTGGGCTGCGGAACCACCAGTACGCTGATGATACCCAGCTCTACCTCTCATTTTCCACTAATCCAGGTGAGGCAGTGGCTGTGCTGAACCGGTGCCTGGCCGAGGTAATGGGCTGGATGAGGGCCAATAAACTGAAGCTCAATCCAGACAAGACGGAGGTCCTGTTGGTTGGCAGATCGGGCTTCGGGGAGGGTGAATTGAACCTAGTCCTGAATGGGGTTGCACTTCCTCTTAGGGACAAGGTTCGCAGCTTGGGAGTGCTCCTCAACCCGGAGCTTTCACTGGAAGCTCAGGTGACAGCGGTGGCGAGGAGCGCTTTCTTTCAGCTTCGGCTGATCCATCAGCTGCGCCTCTACCTGGAGTACGACTGCCTGGAGACAGTGACACACGCGTTGGTGACTTCCCAACTTGACTTCTGTAATGCACTCTATGTGGGGCTACCCTTGAAGACGGTGTGGATACTTCAATTAGTTCAAAATAGAGCTGCCAGGCTGCTGACAGGGACTGGGCGTTATGTTCACATGACTCCAGTCCTCCGTCAGCTTCACTGGCTTCTCATTGAAGTCCGGGTCCAATTCAAGGTGTTGGTGATGACCTATAAAGCCCTAAACGGCTTGGGTCCTGGTTACCTGAAGGAGTGCTTATGTCCATATATGCCCGCCTGCCCCTTGAGATCTGCGGGAGAGGCCCTTCTACAGGAACCCTCCGTGAAGGAAATTAGGAGGGTGAGTACTTGGAGGAGGGCTTTCTCTGCGGTGGTGCCCAATCTATGGAATGCACTCCCCAGAGAGGTCCGCCTGGCGCCGTCGTTATTTGTTTTTCGGCGCCAGGTGAAGACCTTTTTATTCAAATGTCATTTTATTTGTTAATATTATTTATTCATTTTATTCTTTGGCCAGGGCGACTTAATTTATATTGTTAATTTATATTATTCTATTTTGAAGTTTATTTATGGTTGTGAGCTGCCCTGAGGCTTCGGCGAATGGGGCAGCATAGAAGTCTCCTAAATAAATAAATAAATAAAATAAATATTATGAGATATGTTTAAGAGACCTGATGATTAACTATGTGTTTCAAAAAAAAGATGAAACTCAAGATGTAGCACTGTAGTTAATGCCTAATGCCAAGTTGGGATTTGTTCAAATTCCTTCTAAATATAATGGGACACTTGGCTGAAAAACTTTAAGTTAATGTGCATGTGTGTAGGATTTCAACTCATTCCAAAATGAACAATATTGATGAGACATTCAAAGTAGGCATGCAATAATACAGTACCTGATTTTAATATCTGCATTGGTTTTTGATTTATTTATTCATTTTATTTATTTATTTTATTTTGAAAACTACTCCATGTCACCATGCAATGCAACATCTGCAAAAGGTATTTCCAGCAGACAGTTTAACATTTTAGTATCGACTTCAAGTATTGGCCAAATTGCACCATTTAAAATAAAAGGCATGTCATTTAATTGACTTTAGCTAAGCACAACACAGCTGAAGTGGTCACATTGGTGTAAAACATAGGTTTGCTTCATGTGCTTTAAAGAAACCCATGTTTGATGTGCCAATCACCAGTTAGCATAAGTGCAGCACTACACCTGGTATAGATCTTTCCTGGTTTAAGCTCTGCCAAGATCAGTTCCATGTGCCAAAATCCACTTCAAAAATAAAGTTTGAAACATCAGCTGCAGGCAATGATCTTCATGGATGCGATGATGATGTACACAGATCCATGCACAAAGCAGAGGTGTTGGGGAGCCAAGCCATGAGATTGATGAGCCAGGATTATTTTGATTCGCCAAGCTGAGGAAATCTTATGCCACACCTTCCAACTTCTATTCCCTGCCTTAAAGATGTTCACATGGAGGGAAAATCAGTCTGCCAGTGATTTCATAACCCTGGAGCTACTTCTGCCATCCACCCGTCTGTGGACTCAGAAGTTGCATCCATGCATAGCTCTGCAAATCTATGCTCTCAGAAATAAAGGAATCAGTCAAATGCACACAGAATCTCCCACAACACATTTTAAGGCTTACTTTAGGGCAGAATTGTGCATTTTATTTATGCTATTTTGCTTTATTTTTCTGCAGTTAAAAGTCTGCAAAAAGGTACCAGAAGAAAAAAGTCTACAATCCCCAACTCGGCACAGCGTGTGAAAACTACTCTGCTTCTTGTAGCTACCTACCTCACCTCATTTGGCCAATGTACCAGGAGGCAAGTCTCTGAAAATGTTCTAATGTTCAAGCAGTTAATATAAATCTTAGTCAACAGCTCAGTCTGAGCACTGCATCACTGGCAGAAGTTGCTTGCTGTATCTCTGCTCATTTACATGTCCTGATTCCTGACCTCCAGCCATCCTGGTCTACATCACCTACCTCTTGTCCTTCCAATTCCGGTCTTTCTGTAGTAGAATCAGACTCCCAGCTGCAGTCTGCTTTTGACCATTGCTAAAGCTTGGCAGAACCAGGTAAGATGCCATTTCCAAATGTTAAGGATGGGCAGACTGAAGATGTGTGGTGAGGCACCTGAGCAGAGAGAAGAGCTTAATTTCTAGGGGATATAAAAATGGTAAAGGATGAGTTGATTTTACTAGAATAAGAAATTGGAACTGCAGACATTATGAAACCATGAGCCAGAAAAATAGTGACTTTCTAACTCGACTCCATTCTTGTTCTCTTCATCTTCATGGAGGACCAAGACGCTACTCCCTCATGATTGCTTCTCATGAGGCAATGTGTGATCTTCCAGAAAGTGGACCTGTTCCTGCTGCTGCGAATAGGAAAAAAAAGATGTTTCTGATTAAAAATGAATGGTTGAACCAATTTCCCCCAAACTAATAGCTTCTGGTTGTGCTGAACTGCATGCTGGCCAGGAATGATGAAACTTTTGGTGCAACAGATCTGTGGGACACCAGGCTTGGGAAAGACTAGGTTTTAAAGGTAGTCTAAGGCAAGTGCCTTGACAATTCTAGGCTCTTAGGAGGAGCAGTCAAGACTACATCTGTGCTCTGCCACCTGATGGTGAGCCATTCAGAGTTATCTATAAAAGGTTGAATAACTGCTCCATGCAATTCAATTTGACAATGAGCTGGGAAGATGCTACCTGAGACAGCTGGCTTGCGTTAGAGATAGATTTATATATATATTATCTTATTTTTAATAACAGTAAAGTTCAAAAAGAGAAAGAAAAAAAAGAATAAAAATAACAGAAAAATACCAAGAGATCTTAAACAAATGTTACACAGAATATCGTGTGTGCATGTTGCTATAAGTCAACAATTTCTATCCTTCCTACTCAATCACATTTAAAAAAAAACTTAGTTAAAATTCCTTGAAAATTCTTCTAATTGCTAAGAATTTTTCTCAAAAATTCTATTCCCTTTCTCCCTTTATTTTCCCATGGTTATTATCTCCATTAAAAAGAAGCTATGGAAAATATGATTTCTACTTATCATTAATTTCTGGTGCTGCTTTAAAGACAATATGCCCATATTGGAAGTAAACCAAAATGGCACCAGTCCTGTGTCAGCAGTCCTCCTAAAAGCTCCTGAAACTCCTCGTCACTTGAGGAATTAGGAGGTGGAAACCCCCACACATTCTCCATAGTGAGTGCTATACATTTTAAAGCAGGCTGAACAACACCCATTCTTTCTGATGCACACTCAGTCAAATGTCCATGTCATGGATTTTAATGAGATTTACTTCCAGGCAGCTGTGACTACCGTTACTGCCTTGGTGTGCTTTTATTAGTAATGTTGCCGAAGTTTATAATTACCTGTTTTAGAATATGAATTTGTCAAGCGTGTTTCACTCAGGCATATTACAAATTCAGCATATTTCAAACTGAAATTATTTTTTCGTTAGGTCAGAGTTTAAGGCATTATTCTGCACATTTGTGGCAGGGCAGTTGTCAAGGGCTTCCCCAAACGGCATCTCTCCCTCTCTCTCTCTTCTCCTCATTTCTGGTCCAAACAGTGAGATGCTGGCCTGCTTCCCACAATTCTGTGCCTTCCAAATGTGCTGGGTTCCAATCTCCAGCACCCCACAGCCAGCATAGCTGGAGAAGTATTTGTACCCCAACACATCTAGGAGAAGCCGCAGAGCTAGGGTGGCCATATGTGGCCTGTTTTGCAGAAGACAGTCGTCATGAAACAGCGGCCAAGGAATGCTGTCTGTTCGGAAGTCATGCTCTATTTAAACATCTGCCTGGTCCAATTCTGCTATACAGATGGAGCACCATGAGAAGAGGACCTGCTCTTGATGTTGCTCATCAGTGATACTTGAAGAGCAACCACAGAGGTCAATTGACCACACTTTCCCACCTGACGGAGAGTGAACCTGCACTTCTATTTAAATCACAGTAGTCATTTCCACATTTGTATTGATGCATATACAGTAGCATATAAGCATTTTATGCAAATTGTTTCATTCTTTTGCCGTCTTTTTGGGTAATTCCCTAGCCACTCTTACTTACTTACTTATCTATTGTATTTGTATGCCACCCCATAGCCGGAAGCTTTTTTTACCAGGCTTAGCACAAGCATGCTACAAAAACTTTGGTACTAACACAAAGGACAGCTCATACAAGTCTCTTGTAAACACTGTGCTTGTTGGCTAAGCCCCAGTAAGATCTTTAGGGAAAGTGAGTTAAATCTTGGGAGCAAGCTAAATGTTGGCCATGTCACACATATGGAGAAGTTTGGTTAAATAAAAAGGCATGGTTGGAGATAGAATTTCAGGATGGAACCTGGGTGGGGCATACTTAAAATCCACACTCCCACCAGGGATTTGGGAGTGAATAAACACAGTATGAGTGATCTGAAGGTATAATTTAGCACGTTGGCAGGTCCCTTTATATAACCTCAGAAAGTCTTCCCATTTCATATGTTACATTCAACTTGTTGCAGGTGAGTACCAGGCTAGGATGGGGCTTTCATCAGTCTTATCTGGCCCTCAGACAGAGGGCTTCACCTGGAGACAAATGCTGATCACCTTAACTCTTCACCTGAGAGCATCCCATGGACAGTGGTGTCAACGACAGTTGAGAGATCCAGGAGAATTCAGGGACAGGGCACGTCCTGTACACCTCTAGCGGGAGGCTATCTAGTGTGACACATACTACCTAAACTGACTGGGCCCAGTTTGATCCAAGGCCACCATCTGGTCTGATACCTGCTGTCAGAAGAGCTATTAGATACAATTGAACATAACATACAAATCCAGCGAAGGCTTTCTTCAGGATCAGTCTCACCACAGCTTCCTTAAGGAAGTCCAGGATCATGTCTGCCTTCCATGATGTATATTTTATAGTGGATTTAATTGCAAGCATCTGTCATGACAGTTAAGGAGCAGAGAAACGGACAATCACCCTCTTATCTCCATGTAGGATCAAGTTCTAAATGAAGCACTGAAGTATTGGCCATAGGCCTGATATAAACAGCACTGCTGCAAAAGACATCAGATATTTGAAGCTGTTATCATAGTCTGGTTGCCTAGGGAAAGTTTCTGAAGAATGAATGGCTAGACAACCACCTAAACTCTGTAAGCCTTTTATTTATAGACCATTCTACATGGGTAAATATCCAAGTGGGGAGCAATAAAGGGGAAACCCATAATAATAATCGAAATGCAGAAGTAAAAAATTAAAATCCAATTGTGCCAATAAAACTGTGCCTGGTTCATCAGGGAAGGCTTGTTTCAAGACAAATGTCTCCAGCAGGTATCAAAAAACAACCAAGGTTGAGCATCAATACATCAAAGGCTGAACTGCAAGCAGTCTCAAGGTCCATGAGGAATTCCCAGGAATTCCTGTCACTGGATGACCACAAGAACCAGACAGCCTGATAAGGGGAAAGACTCTCCCGAATATCATGGTTCGTGCCATGCCAAACATGTCTTTGATGATCCTCATCTGTGTGGAAAACACCGCAATGATGCTATTTGCTGTCACAGGGCTTCTTCAGATACAGAAGTGTAGGTGGCCCGGGAGGATGCAAAGTGATGGAGATCTGTGGAACAGAACTAGAATTATCAGAGCACCCTTGCCACCTTTCAGGGATCGCATAGAATCCAAATAAAGGCAAAACCCTGAGAAGGAGGTAGAACAATGGAAGCCTCTTTCACTGTGGTGGCGGAGGAAACTTTGGGGGACTTGGAGGCACAACACATGTTCTCCCTCTTCCACAGAGCTGAACAAACCTGCCCCCTTCATTTGGAGGATGCAAATGTGGGGCTTGGCAGTGGAAGAGCTGCTGTTCCAATTTCTCTGGTCCAAGTAGTGCTCAGAATTTTGAGAGGGCATTAAGGCACAGCTGTAATCCCAGTGCACCCCACCATTGCCAGAGCATGATAATGTTCGGTTTGCTAATGCACTCCTATAAAACTTAGGGGGAATATCCCCAGCACAGAACACAACAGAGTGTAATCAAAGACACAGAAGTGCATCAAATAGAATAAAGCTCATTGGGCACACTCAGGTGAGTGCATCTATTCCAAGGTTAAAAAATGTAACAAGTAAGTAAATAAATAAATGCCTCCAGCATGTGTCCGACGATCACCTGGCTATAAAACTGGTCCCACTGCCTGCATCCACTGAGAAGCATTACAGCAAATGCCAACACAAGGAAATGCATAAATAGCCTTCCAGTTACTCCACTATTTTTGCCAGAACTAGTCTAAGGCTATAATCCTAAATGTACCTAGGAAGCAGCAAGTGCATTTCTTTCTAAGGAAGCATTCGTAGGCATGCACTGTGAGAAAGGAATTGATTCAAAATGCACTGATACACATTTCCTTGGTTTCATGCTGAAGAAATAGCCAAGATAGTTGGTCAAAATGCCATTTCTGGGGTAAGTTCTCAGTTCTGTACCTTCCTCCATGAGAACCAACACTCTGGCAAGTTTTGTTGTGGCCCTGTAAGATGGCCCCCATCCCAGCTTAGCACATCTGAGACAGATTACTTCTGCTTGCAGCCGATACAGAAAAAATATCCTTCCAGCTTCTAGTGTTCTAGTTTTCAGATGAGAAGCTACAACTGCTGCTACTCTGCATGGCACGCTGTGCCCCACCAGCCAGTTAATAGCTGACTATTAATCATCTTGAAAACAGGCTTAATTCTTCTATATTGAAAAGATGAGCATGTTCCAATCACTGTCAGAAGGTTGGCTTAGAACCATAGAACCAGAACTAGCATTCTGGTCATGGAATTGGATCCCCCTTGGGTCCATTTGCATGACAAATTCATCCATCATTGGTTTACAACCCTCAGGGAGGTTGTGGAGCATGTCAGCCACCATTTTGTATATTCAGCCTTTGACCATGGGTTGCTCTTCTATCTGAACTTGGCCACCTTGAGTTGTATGGGTGTCAAACGATCCTTGAGTTACCCTACAGCAGATCGGTGTGTTTCACACCCACATGCCCACAGTGGCTGGGTTCACATGGCAAAGGTTAAGCATGAAAAATGTTGCCTTCAGACACCACAGTTTTTGTGGGTTAAAAATCCAGGTCACACAGTAACCAATTATGCAAACCAGGTCATCGTGTGTGATGGTCATTCTGCATCTGAGATCAGGCTGCATCCATAAGGAATGATGTCTTGAACATTCCTATGTGTCAGCCTAATTTAATTCTTCCATTCAAATCAATTGGATTTGAAAGTGCTTAACTTGGGCAGGATTGCACCTGAAGTATCTCTAGAAAGTGTTTAAAATTTAGATGAAGGGGATTGGGTTGAAATGCTCACATATTTCACCAACACAAATGAAACACTTTACATATGAACAATTCTTTTATCCACATGGGCCCATTATAGTCCATTGATTGCACAGAAATACATGGCAGATTCAAATAAAGCAATAGCAAACATTTTTCCCCAAGCTGCTGCCAGAACTTAGAAGTGGCAGCCCAGCAAGATACCTTACTAATGCATGTTCTACTCCATAATTCCATTTCTCCACATCATAATGGACAAAGTCTATTTGTAGTTCAGATTTAAATTAAAGAAATTTGCCTTATTTATTTATTTATTTGTTTATTTTCCAAAACAGTGTAAAGAAAGAATCCTGTTAGATGGTAAATGTCTTTATTTGGAATTAGCATTTTCAGCTAAATTTCTTTTAACAACATTTCCAAAGCATTCTGCCCTTTGATCTCTTCATTTGAAACACTGCCTGTTGTTCCATTATTTCACCATCCATTTGCAGATAACAATGCATCAGAACTTTTTTTCCCTTTGCTGCAGAAACAATGCCCTTTAGTTGAGAAAGGACGTTGTTTTGACAGATAAAGTAGGCATTTGATAAATTGAAACTGGTTCTGAATTATTTTGAGGGGAATGCATGGTACATCTGTCGGCTGCGTTTTCCAGTGAAGCAGTGCTTAAGTTTCTTGTCTCTTTGTGATTTATAGAGCTGCAAGAAAGGTTAGGAAAATTTCATGCCTCTTCTCTTATAATTTGTAAGTGGATCAAAAAGCATTTGTTACTGTTTAGGATGCTCAAAGAGACAAAACTGGAAATCAAACATTTACTCAAAACAAAGGTAACAGTGTCATCCTTTCACCAAAACATCAACTGATTCCTTGCCTACTTCATTGTCAACTTCTTGACAGAACAGAGAAAACAAATTTAATACAAAAAGGAGTTTTTATATTGCCAGATTTTTTTATATCCAAAGCATGTTGAAAATGTTGAGTTTAAAATCATTGCTTCTATCCAGCAAAATAATCCAGCTTCTTGATAAATTTGCAGTTATGCACATTAATTTGGTATTTTCTTTTAACCTTGTTTTCAATGATGCACGTTGACTTTGTTGGACATCTATAATTGACCATGTGATGTTGGGCTAGGGATCGGAACCCAGGCTGCCCTAGTGTAAGGAGTTCACACATACAAGTTCATAACTTAACAATATTCACTTCAATGCCTTGTCTGTGTGAATGGGCTGTCCCAAATCTAACACCAGAGCCAGAACTTTCTCATCGGTTTGCATAACCTCAACTGCCAAGCATTTCCACATTCCACTCTCAGTCATCCCGAGGATATCAATCAAGGAACACACATGCCTGTGTTGACCAATCCCCCTACAACTTTGTCCTACAATCCTATAAACAATGCATCAATATAACTAGACCACACTGTACACATACGGATAAAACTGGATTGAGCAAGAAGGGGAAATAATTCAGTTCTATGAGTAACGTCACAATGGCCGGATGAATGAGGGGGGAAAGGCTGAGCCTAAAATAGATCATAGGGCTTCCAGCTTTACTTCAGGTTCCCTGTTCCTTGGCAGGAGTGTAGGGAAATTTACAAGCATTGCAGTAGCTGTCCATAAGCTGTTTTGTTAACACCAAAATGGTGAAGTGTAGGAATTTGACTTGATGGGTTTAATGAAGCAGTGCTTCTTGTATTTTTTAATGGAATATGTATTCTTGTTCTAATTTATTGTTGGGATCCAAGTGGGACATTCAGGTGTTTCATTTTGATAGCGATTCCTGATTTTGTTTTATCCTTTAAGACAGAGTTGTATGCACAGAGCTGTGCTTTTTGATTAATACGACCATGATGGTTCAAACAACAAATAAGTTGAAGTCCAATAACTATAGTTTGCGGGAGAGTCGGGTTCTCCCTTCACATGAGTACATGGTTGTACAGCCTGGCATTCCCAAATGCGCTGTTACTGATGGGAGGACAGAAGACTACAGATGCCATCATTCTCCCTGCCTTCTCAGAGTCCTCCTTGGGACATGTCTCTTCCTCTTGTTTCCCTGTCCTTCCCTTCTCCACCCTCCTCCTCTGCTCCTCCTCCTCCTCCTCACAACTGTCCTTCTGTAGAGTTGACACGTCTATCTCGCTCATCAGGTTCAAGCACAGAATGTGAGACGTTCCACCGGGCCAAGGTGCTGTCCAGGATCTCATATTCACAGCAGCTATTACACCCACAACATGTCCTGCTTGTAGGCAACTTCTTCAGATTGCTCTCCAGTGCCATCCCAGTACCATGGTTTGTAATTCCAAAATGGCCCAATGGCTGGTAAGCCTTGCCAGAGTTTTCTGCAGAGCATCAACCAAATTTCATTCATGGTAAGCTGAGCTAGCAACGAAGAGTGTTTTAAAGCTTTTTAAAGCAACCGTTTAAGCTGCATATGATTTGTCTGTTGCAGGAATAATATTTCTCATGGAAAATGTTGCCCTCAGACATGACAAAAGCACTTGGGATGTTTGGCTGCTCAAGAGAAAATCATTTTAAATTGCCTCATTCTGAAACTGATAGTGTAACTGCAACCAAGATGCTAAATTACTTATCCTGATCAAACCTTTCAGTTGTTATCTCACAGCTCAGATAATACTTTAAAAAATGAATGTTCGGGATCTGCAAGAAAATATTTTTCTCTTTCTCTGTCCTTCATTGTTACTCAGCTCTCTCTCTGCACACTCACACATTCACACACAAACACCCATGGATGACAGAGCTTTGTCTATATATGGCATGAAAGACACCAGTATGACTGATTAGCTCTTTTTCCTTTCACCCAGAAAGATTTCTATTATTCATAAAAATATGAGGAAAGTTTTTCCATCAGTGCCATTTGTGAAGTGTGAACTTCTTTATGACACCATATACCGTTCCCTTCCCTTCCCTTTTGTAGGTTGGCAAACCACTCCTGGCATTTCCTTCTCAGGACTGCATGGAGGTTTATAGCTTTGTTGTTGTTACATTGCATTTATATACCACTTTTTTCCTCTTGTGAAGAATCCAAGGGAACTTACATAGCTCCATTTTCTTTTCCAACAAGAACCCTGTGGGGTAGGTCAGGCTGAGAGTCTGTGACTGGCCCAAAGCCAGTCTGTATGGCCCATTGGGGACTAGCCCTTCTGAATCTCCAGTCCAGCACTCAAACTACTATGTCACACTGGCTTACAAATAACAGGAAATACTTGTATTGTAAGACAGTGGAGAGTTATAGTCTTCACTAAAGCAGTATTGCTTAGCTTCCACACCACAATGGCTCACTAGGCAATTTCTATTGATATGAGTTCAGCAAGCAAACACCTTGATATCCGGGCCAGGCAGGTTTTTGCTTTCATCAGTCCTACTGACATGCCGACAGTGGGAGAATGATGAGAGTTGCAGTCCAACAACATCTGGAAGACCACAAATTGCCTCCTCTTTTGACTATGAAATGTTTTCTCTCCCGACACCAACTGAGCATCTGTGGTTTGGTTGCCACCATTTTATTATGTTCATTTCTGGGTTAAAAAACAAGATCTTGTTTGTTGCCACAGGAGCCACAAGGCAGGCATCTTCAGCTAGCTCTAGCAATATCAACTGAACATCACTGATAATTAATAAGTAAACACATTAAAGAAAAAATAGCCACATCTTCACTTCATTACTTCATAACTTCTGTACAATATATAACATTTCCCATTTTTCCTGGTTTGCATTAATTCATTGTTTCTCCCCTCCTTTATTCTTAATATAACCCTTCAGGTCAGAGAAGAATATTTCTCATTTCCAGTTTGTTTTCTTATTGTAGCACTTTTTAAAAGTTATTCTGCTCTTTCTCTTTCATTTTCCTAAGTTTTCCAGGTCATTTCATTTTTACCTCTTACTAGTGGCATTTCTGACCTATTGCTGTTTGATATCACCAGCAGGTTTAATTAATTGCTGTTTACCTCTTATTTCCAGATAAATTATAGACATTTACTTTCAGTCCAACAAGCAAGCTTCAACCTTAATTCCTCTTTCTCTCTCTCTCCCTCCTTCTTCCTCCCTGACATAGAGTCGAACATGCATTTCAACTTCTGGCCCATCTTCTCACATTTACAAAAGGACCATCCAAAAAAGAACAGGGATAAATCGATCAAGACTCTTCATTTACATCCTCCCTGGAAGTCAGTGTGGAACTCCGTAATGCTGCGAATGGTCCCAGCAGATCATATGTCACTGCATATGTTGAGTGCTGGACTTGGGCCAGGATGCCTTGCTTAAGGTCCCACATTTAGGCTACAATTCCATATGCACGTTCTTGGGAGTAAATCCTAATGGACTCCTTACTTCTAAGTCAAAGTGTGCAGGATTGCACTGGAATCCTAGGGGGAGATTCCATTGAACCACACACACACACACACACACACACACACACACACAGAGAGAGAGAGAGAGAGACAGACAGACAGACAGACAGACAGACAGACTTTTTCAAAAATAATAAAATCATAAAACCTATGTTGAAGATAATGAACACACTGGATCTGGTGCAATTAAACTAATATTAAGGGGGTGCTAAAGGGCCAGCAAAGGAGTTAAGGGTGGCATGTACCACTCACTTCAGATTGCTGAGGAAATTAGTCTGTTTGAATGTTTCCTCTTACTAAAAATAATAGAAGGCAAGTAGAAGATTGAAGCATCAGGAAAACTAACGGAAACTGTTTTCCTTGTGATATTAGTTTCCTATATTTCTATTTTTAGAGAGCTATTAAAATAAGATGGGGCATTCAAAAACCAATTTCTACAGCTTAAAGTAGTACAGCTCATTCTTAATACCTTAGGCATTTACAACCTCACCCTGCTTATCAGGGCATAACAGAGGTAAACTAACTGGAGGGGAACTGTAGAATAAACTGTGTTTGCGTGGGATGAAGGTGAACATGGATCAAGTACGCACAGTGTACATTCAGTCAAAATAATAACTAGGCACACAAATTCACCAGTCGCTACACTACTTTTTCTTTGGGTAACTGGGGTCTTTGCATGTTGCCGTCTGTCAAGCGACCAATAATAACAGTGACTAATAATAAACAATTAAATTATTTAATTGTGTGTGCATAATTATTTAATTAATTTATATATAATATATATAACTATATATTATATCAGATCTATTAATTAATATTTAATTACTATATAGTAATAGTAATTATTTGTGCCATATATATATATATATATAAAGTGACTAATAAGTTACTGACTCATTAGGTTCCACGGTGGTTCCTAGGGTCAAAGACCCTTCTCCACATTTTCCTCCAGGGCCATACATGGAATACATGGCGGCCAGGGCTGGAGGCAGATTCCTCATGAAACAGGTGTGCTACCTCCAGATGTCTGAGGCCAGCTGGGCACGGTCCCCTCACAAATCCCCTCCATCAGTGAGCCCACCTTCCCACCGCATGGCTAACAGCTCACTTGCACCTCATCTTCTTTCTTCTCATTGCTAGCATTTGCTTGCTTAACAGTAAGAATGGAGGCAAAGAATCAGCGGTTCCCCTTCTCAGCACCCCCACGGCTCAGGCCAGAGAGAGAGGCAAATGACCAAGCTGCAGTGCTGCAGAGCAAGTCCCGACAGGGAGCCTCCGGTCAGCTGCAAGTCCTTGGCTCGCCTGCCTGGAATTGGCTCTGGAAGTAGCCTTGGCTCAGCTGGCAGGTGGCCACTGGGGCTGAACTGTCTGTTGCACTTCATCCCCACATCGCCACAGGCCTGTCGCTCCCTGTCTGCCCACTTAGTGTGGTTTCCCATGGCGCCCACCTCGCCCCAAGGATTGCTCGAAGGAACAGACCTGCACTATCGACTGCCTACCTGACAACAGCTCATTTCCAACGTTGTCATCTTACTGCCACCAGGCAAGACGTTCTTCTACTCCCAGGCATTTAATGGCATCATACGAAGGCTTTTCATCAAACATCCATCAGTGGCCGTCAGGAAGCCATAGACTAGGTGAATCTTCCCTTTCGATTACACAATCATATTTCTAGTATAATATCAGAACCCGAGAGCAAAACAGAATGTCTGCTTGTCTCTTCTGGCAGTCTCCCAGGCTGCAAAAAATTATATTTCCCTTGTTCTTTGCGACAGATCCAGCTTTGCACAACCATATCCTTGCATCGTGCATAACTTCCTGCTCCTTTCAAGTTCTCTCCCTTCCCTCTCTGAGTTACATCCTTGGCACCTGCATTGAAATAGCATTCCAGGTATGGACAGCCTCTTACATCCCCTTACTTTGCAGCTCAGCTGCCTTTACAAGGATGTGATATTTGATCTGAGTACTATGTCTAGAAGCCATTGTTTTCCCTTTTCCCATTGTGCTTAATTAGTTTTAGGCAGAATAAGATTGCCAAGGTCTTCCAATAAGGCCACATGGACCCACTGATCAAGAGTTTAGAGTAGGACAAAGGTCCACTTATTTCTGCATATGGAATGAAAAGCTGAGTACGGGGAGGGCACAAATATAGGCAATATATTTCTTGTATGGTTGGGAATATTGATTTGCAGAGAGTGAGAAATGGATGTGCTTATATATGTTGAGAATTGGATCTATGTGAGAACAAATTAGGTAGGTGTATTGCCATTACTGTCCAGCAGTGCCCCTTGCATAGTGCGCAATTTGGAAGTGCAAGATGATATGCAACAATAATATTGCTCTGGGAATTAGGTATTTGAATGACATCAGTGGGAAATACCCTTGTTCAAGTCGAGTATTTAGAAAGAATGGCAACCTGGAAGGCAACTGTATTGTATTCACGTAAAATAAAGCATGGAAGGGAATACATTTTTAATGATACTGGGTGCACACACAAAAACCACTGAGCATGTTCACTCAGACACAAATGTTTAATCCCTTGAATTCTTTAAATCTCTGATCTCCTTTGGGAACGAAATAACTGCAGGGCTCAATTTGTACTGGTAGCTTAATGATTAAAGATGAAAAATTCTTTGCCTATGCATCTGATTTTTATATGCCTTGTTTTACTGCAAATCCTATTAAAATAAACTCTGTTGCTAGATGCTGGGAGTAATTGGATCCAATACTTCACTGCTGAAAAAAAGCTTCTGTTTTGAAGCTTTTTAGGAGAAAGGGAACCAACATCAGGGGAGGGGGAAAAGAAGAATCCATTAAGTGAAAATGATACTATAACCAACATACACATAAAGACAGACATGCTATTCTTGGGCGCTATCACCAGCATGCTAGGAAGTTTGGTGGTAAATTTTCCACCCCAGCTTTGTCACCTGACACAATCTGGGGTTTATGATACCATATATGCCCTCAGAAGTATTTACTGGAGCTTGGAGTGAATACTGAACAATGATTAAAATAGCTAGGAATGCTATCAGGTGATCTTCCTGAGACAAAGCCTCAACAACAATGGTGTTGTGTCTTTTCTAAATATATGATGCAATCCTGTGGAACACAACTTCATTCTCCATTAGTGACACATCTGACTAGGTCAACTAGAAAGTATAGCAGACACATGGAGAAGCAGAGAAGAAAGTGTTCTCTTATTGCCAAAATGGAGCAACCCGACTTCCACCCCTGCAATAATGAGTTTGGCCAGTCATACAGAAGGTGACGCTGAGGGCCCTACAGGAAGAGTGGAAGAGGCCAGTGGGCAGAACAAGGAAGGCTGAGTCCCTCTTCTACAGTGCCTCAAAACTGGCTTTTGAGAGTTGTGGCAGGGGCAGGGGGAGCTACAGAGGCGAAATGGTGGGAAGATTGTGCTGGAAAAGTGCCTCCTGTTGGATTTCATCCACAGTATGCCTAGACTTGCAGCCTTCTCAGAATTAACCAAGGTTTTGAGTGGGGTTATGGGGCTAACGAGGTGTATGAGCTACCTTCTCCAGACATTTAAAAATAAACAGACTAGAGTTAGGATATGCAGGTGATCTAACAAACCCTTTTTTACATGCAGGAGAATATGTGGAACAGAAACATAGAATGTCCATTTCCAGCACTCAAGTGAAATGCTTTAGAGCAGCATGTTTCAGTGACAAAAATCGGCCATATAAATCTTTCTCTCTACAGATGCAATTTAGTGAAATATGCAGTTTTCTGTTTTCCATTACTGTATACAGTATAAATTCTTTCCCTGGAAGACAGATTGTGCAAATTTGCAAACAGCATCTGTATTCACACATTTGAAACATTAATTTATCTGGCAATAAAATTTTTGATTTCCCAAAAGGAGTGCCAAGTCTGAGAACTAATGCCTTGGGTTTTTTTTAGACTTAACTGAATTTTCAGCGTTAGTTATTTTGTTATGAGTTACAATGCTTTGGTAGCAAAATATGCAACTTAACAGCAAGTACAGAGCATTAAAAGGGTCACACCAAGCATAAATCTCTATGCCTAGTTTATGTATGTGTATAATTTACAATAACAGATGAAGTTCTGAAAAGGTAGACTTCCCATTGTGGAAAAAATGATTTTGTTAAAGGAACTGTTTAAATAATAACAAATAAGTTTTACAGTCTATTATCTATTGTTCCTTAAATGGGAAAATATAAAAAAATTCAGATATCCAAGTTTATCATTATAAAAGTAAGGAATTCTGCCTGTACATGTCTGGGTGAGTATATGTGTGTCATTATATTATTATTATTTTCTTTTCAAAATGAATTGCAAATACTACAAGGGAAAATCTGTTAAAATGGAAACTATCTTTTGACCTGCATGTGCCATCAAAAAATTATGCAATCTGTCTTGAGTTGACATGAGAAAAGTGTATATTCTCGGATAAGTAAAAAGAGCAAAGGGGTTTTGGAGATTCCTATATCTGGATTTACTTACTTGTTTTTAAATTATTTTTTAACATACTATGAAAATCATCCTTCAAAATCAGGATCTGGATCTACAACAGAGATGTCCAATCAAAGAAAACATCCCAAAATGTGATTATTAAAAGTGTTTAGAAAAAATTGCGTTTGTGAAAATAACATTTAAAATTATCAAAATGCTTGCAAAAATGTGCATAACAGCTAAACATCCATACAAATACATGTATTAAGAGAAATGCACACAAAAATGCATACAATTGCTCATATAAACTGTTGTTTTTACTTTTTTTTACAAATTCTTAATAAATTCAGTTTAGCACCGGGAAAATAATAGACTAAGTGGAAACAACACTGACAGACTCATCCACTTGTAGTTGGAATTAAGATGTGTTGTACCTAAAGACAGGGATTTCTCAGCAGCAATACTCCTTCTTGTGGTGTACTTTCCATGGGGTACATCTTAATTTGATTTTTGGATTTAGGGGGAAACATTTTGGTCACCTATGCCTTTTAGGTTGGTGTTCATCCTATGCTGAATTATTTTCAATGACGTGATTAAGTTACCTTTGCTGGGTTTACTTATTTATTTTATTTATTTTTTTGGATTTATATCCTGCCTTTTTCCTACAGAGGGCTCAAGGCAGCTTACATCATCTCTCCTCCTCCACCTTATCCCCGCAACAACAACCCTGTGAGGTAGGCTGGGCTGAGAGTCTGTGACTGGCCCAAAGTCACCCAGTTGGCTCCATGGCTGAGCGGGGACTTGAACCCAGATTGCCTGAGTCCCAGTCCCACGCTCCTAACCACTACACCACACTGGGTTGAGAGCTATGGCTATAAAATGGCTAATGTTTAAATTTTATTTTAATTTAATTTAAATGCTTTAAATATACATGCACATACACTCAGACTTATATACTACCACAGCCATCATGACAAAAGCCCATTGGTGATGAGGTCACAGTGGAAGATGCCAGACAAATTCAATGTTGATTAGCATTGCACTTGTAATAAAATCAAAGTCCTGAAACAAAGTCCTGAAATCTTTGACTTTGTTTAACCGGAATCCAAGTACAAAATGGCAATGGAAGCATAGCCCATTCTTAGAACCAATGCAGTTCCTTCCACTTATATTTCAATAAAGTTGACTCCCCTGACCCTTTGGTGTATACCACATCCTTCTAAAAATGCATGCCTAATACATCTTATTTAAAATTTGCAATCTACCCAAGGAAACTCTTGACATATAGATGATGACCAGTTTATTTGTCAAACTTGCTTATATTCATGCAAATAAACACAGTATCTCTCTTTCTTTTCTTTTACAAAAATAAAACACTTGAAGATGTTAAAATTCTAATAGCTTTCTCCGCCAAATGAATAGTGAAGATCTAAAGCTTGCATCCATGCTGTTAGTTTAATTAAAAATTTACCCAAAGGAAAACTATATTCAACAGTATCCTCTCCAGAAGTTGTACAGTGGATTGTTTGAGCACACCATAAGGTGCCCTGTTGTCTAGGGCTTTGATACAGATTTCTCTTTCCTGCTGTTGTACTTCTGACCTGATTTAAATGAAATTTATGTAGTATTTGGAAGCTTTCTAAATCAGTAGTTAAAGCTGTATATGGCAAATGACAGTTTTCTGGGTTGTGTTCTTTATCAACAGCTGATCAAATAACTTTTTCCCTACAAAAATATATGAATAGTTCATTCAGACCAAAGATCCATCTCGGACAGCCTTTTTCATCCTTCATATTCAGTTTCTGGTGTTTTAAGATCTTTGCACTGCTATTGAATCTTATTTTGCTTTTTTCCTCTGGTTTTATTCTGCCTATGGGTTTACGTTTTCTTCTGTGAACCACCCATAGACTTTCAGCTGTTGGGTAGTATAGAAATGTGATCAAAGAAAAGAACTTGAAAATAAATTGACCAAGCTGGGCTCTCTAGAGGCCATGGTACTATGTCTCCCAACATCCAACCATTGTCTGCACTGGCTGGGAATGATGGGAATTGTAGTGTGAATCTAGGTTGAAAATGGCTGATCAATCACATTTGGTTTCTATCAGTGGCAGCCAGATGTTTCTGAGGAGCTCCCAAGCAGATGATAAAGGCTTCAGTCTTCTGTTTTTTGCCTAGCCTTAAGACAGCAGCGATACTATTCATCTTAGTATAAAGGTTGCATTTATCTGATGCAGGAGTCAGGAACCTGTAACCTTCCACACTTTTCTGCACTACAACTTCCATCTTCACTGACCAATGTCCATATGGGCTAGGGCTGATGTGAATTGTTTTGGTTGCAAAGTCATGCCCGACTCTTCACAACCCTATGAACAACATTCATTCAGCTTCTCCTGTCCTCCACCATCCTCTGGAGTACACCCAACCCCACCTCTCCAGTGACTCCATCCAGCCACCTTAACCTCTGCCATCCCCTTCTCCTATTGCCTTCAATTGTTCCCAGAATCAGGGTCTTTTCCAATGAGCCCTTCCTTCTCATTAGGTGGCCAAAGTATTGGAGTTTCCTCTTCACTATCTGGCCTTCTAAAGTGCAGTCAGGGTTGATCTCCTCTAGGACTGACAGGTTTGATCGCCCTGTGGTCCAGGGGACTCGCAGAAGTCTCCTCCAGCACCACAATTCAAAGGCCTCAATTCTTGACGCTCAGCCTTCCTTATGGTCCAGCTTTCACAGCCATGCATTGCAACTGGGAAGACCATAGCCTTGACTATACGCACTTTTGTCAGCAGGGTGATGTCTCTGCTTTTTAGCATGCTGTCCATATTTTCCATAGCTTTCCTCCCAAGGAGCAAGCATCTTTTAATTTAGATGTGAATTAGAGTTCAATAATAGCTGGAGTGGAGCCCAGGTTCACCACCCTGATATAAAGACCTGCTATCATTGATAAACCATCCTTCATTCATTATCTTATCTCTCTTTTTAAAGTTACCTATAATAGTGGTTTTCACCATGCCTTATGGCAGTGAATCCATAAGATCCATGAGTTTTCCCTGAATCACCAAGCCAGTGTTTCCACCATCTGCATTACTCTTACGATGAGATGATCCTAAGTTTGTCTGATTATCTTTAGTGTAACTATTTAAGCATGGGAGTGTTATATATTTTTACTTTATTATTGTATCACAATGTTTTTTAGTCATAATCCACCCTGGAAACCACACTTCATAATACACTAGTTAACAAAGAAATACTCCAAAGTAATGTACACACTTACTTCTTTGGACATCTATCGTGGTCGGTTCCTTGAGTTAGACCTTCACTAGATGGGCTCCTTCTCACATAAATTCTTCCCTCATCCAACTTCATTTTCTATTTTAATTAAAAATATTCTAATCCCATTATATAAAGATTAGAATTCTGGTCAGCTGTCAGTAGGTGGCACTACAGTGCTGTTTGTGTTTTCTAGGGAAAGCACCCTCTCTTTTTATTCTCTATGGCTAGAGGGGAGAAAACATTTCAGTTCCATGGAAGGGTTCTACCCTTACTTTCCACAATGAATCTTGGAGGAAAAGCAAATGAGATTTGCTATATATCTGGTGGAGAAGCCCTTCAGTGTACATAGCGTAAGAAGAAGTTGTTACCACTGAAGGTAACATTGCAGCTTGTCAATGAACAGAAGGAAAAGCAAAGTATGGGCTGTAACAGAGGCAGTTTTCCAGAAGTTAAGGTATTCTCATGGTAGCAAAGAGTTCTGTTGCAGAAGTACCAAAGGCTTTTGTGTATTGCTTCCTGACTGCAAGCTGAGCAAAAAAAGTCCATCCCTATCAATACATTGATGCCCAAAAGTCATCACATAGGTGAGAGGGTAGAGGTAGACAGGGAAAAAAACTGAAGTTTTCATTTGCAAGTAGAAAGAAATTACCTGAATTCTAGGACTACTTAATGGGAATCAGCAGAGGAGCAGATTCCTGTCAAGGACATGTGTGTGAATACTTTGCTCCAGTTTCTTTACATTTAATTTTGCAGGAAAAAACATTTTGGCATCTCCACAATGTACAAATGGTAACAATGCCAGTTACTCCAGGTTGTAATTCAGCAAGATGTGGGAAAAATCAGAAGGAGGCCAGTGCTTCTACAGGGACTTGTATATGTGAATACCAGTCAGATACCATTTTGCAGAAACATGCAGCCATCCATGTATTATGGAATCAGTTTGTGTAATATCCCATTGTAATTTACCAGGAAACCATTCAATGGAAGTTATAAAATATTTTTTTATTCTAGAATTGATATCATTTCCCTTATTCACACCATTGCTACTTCTACTACTACTACTAAATATATCACCATCATGATCATCAAGCCTTTTCTTTCCAGCTTCCTAAAACATTTTCTTCATATCCCTTGTCATGTTTCTCCCTGCACAGACAATCAATACAATCTGTAGCCCTGTGGTTGCAGCATTGGACCAGGGACCTGGGAACCCTGGATCCTACTCCCTACTCGGCCAGAAAACTCACTGGACAACTTTGGGCCAATCAGTGAGTCCCAGCCTAACCTTCTTAGCAGAGTTCTTTAGAAGATAAGATTGAGAGGTGTTCCTTGAGTTCCTTCACACAATATTCTCCTCCTCCAGGGTCTCTTCTGTGTGTTACAGCCAGGTTAGCTGCTTTGCAAGGGAAATCAGCAAGGGAAGTCATCATTCCTAACAGAGGCCTCCCATGTAAATCCCTGGATCTCCTCCACCACAACTCCAATTTGTGTTGTGTAATGTTGCTGTTGTTATGCATTTTAAGTCATCTCTGTCTTATGGTGACCCTATGAATGGAAGCCCTCCAAAATGTCTTATCCATGATATCCATGCTTAGCTGTTCTAAATTCAAGGCTGTGACTTTCTTTATGGAGTCAATCCAGCTCATATTTGACTTTCCTTTTCTTCTTCTGCCCTCAAATTTCCCCAGCATGTTTGTCTTCTCCAGTGAGTCTTTCCTTCTCATGACATCTACAAATTATGACAGCCTCAGTTTTGTCATTTTTGTTTCTAGGGAAAGCTCTCGCTTGATTGGATTTGTTCATCTTTCTGTCAGTCCAGGGAATTTGCAAAGCATTGTGCAATGTAATGCATAGGAATTTGTAGAAAGGCAGAGAGGAACACCCATAAAAGAAGAAATGTGTGAAGGACACTTCGATCTACCACAAAAAATAAAAGAAACAGCCTTAGTAAAGTATAGAAGTATATGACTCATATAGGCCTAAGACAATCTATTTATCTATCTATAACAATAGATAATACATTATAAATCAGTTCTCTAATGGTGCAATCCTAGGCAAGGTTAAACGGGAGGAGGGGGAGAAGACTTCCAGCTCCCAGCATGCTGGGGACATCATGTAAAGTTATATTTGGCACCTTAATTATTTATCCTTCCCCAGACAAACCTGACTTGTTCTAAACACTTCTCTTCTTAAAGTTACATGCATTTACATTTTCCCATTGCTGAAATATTATGTGTGGCAGACCTTTACATAAACAATTAGTACTATTTAGTTTAAAGTTTCCAGCAGATGAGAAAATGTTTTCTTTGACCAGACATTCTCTTTCTCCACCATTTGCTGCTATAGGAAGGCATAAAGCCAAATACACTACTGCATGTTCCAGGTTTCTGTTATTTTGCTTTTTGCTAGAAATATAGGTTATTGTTTTTTTTAAAAGGAAGAACTTGTGGACCTTTCCAAAGAAGCTTCATGCAGTTTTATGCACATGTTTTGAGAAACATACCCTACTGAATTTAGAGGGAGTTATTCTCAGGTAGATGTGAATAGATTTGCAGCCTTAGCCTTGAATGTTTGAGATACAAATATCGTTCTATGGCAGCATTTCCAAAACTGACTTAAAATAGTGGAACCAGGTTGACTCCTTGGAGCATTGTCTATGAACAACTGAAGCATTTTATGACCCTAACCCACAACAATCACCATCATTCCAACCAATTTCAACCTAAAATTTCAACCTATTACCTTATTGAGGAACACCTGTGTGCAAAACAGCACAGTAGAGAAATGCATAATTCCCTTTGAGCACAATTCTATTTGTGTTTATAGACAGAAGACGGACCTACAGCTGCAGAATTCTCCAGTCAGTCATGGATGGCTGGAGAGAGTGGGGATTTGTCAATTTTTTTTGTTTAAGCATGCATGGGATTGCAGCTCATGAGATGGCAAAACTCCCTGGATAAGAGAATCATGGTAGGGAAAGTCAAAAGCAGACAAGGAAAAGGAAGGCCAAGTGTCAGATGTATGGACTCCAAACAGGATACCACAGCCTTGCATTTACAAGGGCTGAGCAGGACATGTGGGAAGGCTTTCGTTTGCTGGGTTGCCAAAAATTGGAAATGACTTGACATCACGTGACAACAACAAAAGTATTCTAATTTCTTATGGAAGATGACTACAATAGAAGCCAAAACTTTTCAGATTGAAAGCTGAAAGGGGGCAGAATCCAGCTGAAAGTTGGTTTGTTTTCAAGTCCTAATAATTTTGTAGGATACGGGCAGTGGTAGGGGCTGGCTTACTTGGGCTGGAGTCCCAAGTCATCCATTTCAAAGCTTCCAGGGGCCATCTTCCTCCCTGCTGAAGATGGGCACTTGCCGGGAAAGGTCCTGATGACTTCAGTTCGCTGATCCCCCTGGGTTAGTGTGATTTTTGCCTACACGTGCTTCACCTTCTCACCCCCCACAAACCTTTCTCCCTGTTGTGTGGTGTTGTTTTGCTTTCTTCTGAAATAAAATGCTCTCCTATATAAGAGCCCATACATTCCCTCTTATAATAAAAATGTTCTTAGGAAACAGGGACTTTTATAGATAATCAGATTTAATCTACCATATGCGAATTTGTGGGTGCAAATTTGGTTTTTTCCTGGGGATGTTTTTGATTCATAGTCCAGCCTTTGCTGGGAAAATTAGCTAAATGCTTAAAAGTTAAAAACAACGAGACATAACAGCACCAAGGTATGCCTGAATTATGCTTTGCTTTGCTTTGCTTTGCTTTGCTTTGCTTTGCTTTGCTTTGCTTTGGTAAGCTTTTCCTTCCCCTTCCACAGGCTACTTTATTTCAACTGGTTTTATGGAATAAAAACATTTTGAGGATCTAAAATGTAGGCAAAAGTTTCAAACAATGGAACTGTTTTCATGTCTGTTTGCTGCTGCTTTTTCATCTATATATTCCATACAGTCCTAATGCTAAACTAGTCATTTTCCCTGGTTTTATGGCTATTAAATATGATATTGTTTTATTCCTTTAATAGATGTAGCCATTACCAGAAGAATCCATTTTGGGTGCAGTCATTATTGATACCTAAATATTACCTTGACAGTTTCCTTGTTTTGATGTTCTTGTTCTATATAAAGGCACATTGTTTGAAAGATGTATGCAGGTATTTTGTTGCTGTAACACCGTAATACTTAGCAGGTGATCTTTACGTGGAATAAGTCGAACCAACTGTTGGAGTTGACATGTTTTGCATACAAGAGATTCCATATTAAAATCACATAATTGGCTTTATGTACTATTCTGTTGTATGGCAAGGTTCTCTCTCATGAAAGGAAATGAGAAATACAGACCACCTCCCAAATACCCATCATCAATTCTCAGGCAATACTTACAAATTTGTAACCAAGATCATCAATTGTTTTAGATTCAACACTTTTGTCTTTCTGTATTGACCATGCTGGCCAGGGAGGAGGAGACATATTACAGAAATCTGCTGTAGATTCATGCGTGCCACAATTAAGTTGAAATGCCACAGTCAGACATTTGTGCGTATTCCTACATACACATGTCTATTCATACCAGAACTATGCACAAATTGTTGTTCAGTCATACCGAACTCTTCACAACCCCATGGACAACATTCCTCCAGGCTCTCCTGTCCTCCACATCCCCCACCCAAGCCCTCACCCATCTCTCCAGTGACCCCATCCAACCACCTCAACCTCTGCCATGCCCTTCTCCTTTTGCCATCAGTAGGATATGCACAAATAGCTCCTTGAAATATTCCACTCTATTTGTGGCCAGAGGTACAACATGTCACTAAATTCCTCCAGGAAAGAGAAGTTTCTTGCAGGCAAAGTCCCTAACTCCACCCATGAGAATTTCTTCAATTGACACCACTCTGAAAGAAGACAATTATGATAAACTATTGAAGGGTATTAAGGGTGATTTGGAAAAATGGGCTAATTTGCAATTATCCTTGCTGGGAAGAATAGCACTAGCTAAATTGAATATATTACCCAAGCTTTTTTTTTCTATTCCAAATGATTCCCATAAAAATTAATAGAAATTTTTTTGATGATTTAAATTTTCAAATCTCGAGATTTATATGGAGAAAGAAGAAACCAAGGATTAAACTAAAAATACTTCAGGAGGCTAAAGAGAATGGGGGCTCTGGTCTCCCTGACTGGATGCTGTACTATCAAGCTTCTGTTTTAATGTGGCTAAAAGAATGGATAATTTTAAGAAATAAGAGAATCTTCTATCTCAAAGGGCATGATTTGCAGATGGGTTGGCATGCTTATATGTGGTATGAAAAGTGTAAGGTACATGGCTCTTTTTTTAAGTCACTATATTAGGAAATCATTAATGTCGGTGTGGGAAAAGTTGAAGACAAAACTGTATAATAAATTACCAAGATGGCTTTCACCTATGGAAGCTCTTGTATATCCAAATGCATAGAACTTTGAAACAATCGTAAGTTATGACGACATTTTGGATAATGATGGAGGATTGAAATTGAATCAAGAAATACAAGAACAAGGATCTAATATTTCTTGGTGGCATAAGGTGCAGATACAATTGAGATATGCTAAAGACTATAGAACGTGGGACTTTTATAAGGATTTAACAGCATTTGATCAGGTGATGCTTAAATCAGATGAGAAAATGATTAAAAGACTATATAATTTCTTACTAGATAGGAGAATGGAAGATGAACAGGTTAAGGAAACTATGATAACGTGGGCACAAAACTTTGGATATAATATTGAATTAGAAAAATAGCAAAAGCTGTGGGAGAGAAATATTAAGGTAACATTAGCAACCTCATATAAAGAAAACTTGTATAAAATGTTTTATAGATAGTATTTGTCACCAAATAGATTAGCCAAGATGTTTCCAAATATGTCAAATGGATGTTGGAAATGTAAACATAAATTGAGTTCCTTCTATCATATGTGGTGGACTTGCGATAAAGCGAAAAAGTATTGGATTAAAATACATAAATGGCTTGAGGAAATGTTACAAAAGTCTTTAGCTTTTAAACCTGAAGTTTTCCTATTAGGCATTATACCTGTTGATATTAGTAAACAAGAAATGTACTTGATTGTACATGTAATTACTGTAGTGAGGATTGCATTTGCCCAACCCTGGAAAAGTGAAGAACCACCCACCGATGAACTGATCCTAAAAAAGAACTTGGACTGTGCAGAAATGGACAGATTGACTTTGTCACTGAAGGAGAAAGAAGATACTGACTTCTATCAAACCTGGGACTCTTTTTATTACTGGCTTGAGAAACGGGGCTTCACATAGATTCAAATATGTTTATAAGTTAACATAAAAAATGTGAGGGCTGACCCAATAGGTCCGATGTTTCTGATGATTGATGTTTTTAGTTTTCCTTTGTATTAGGTTTATTTAGAATAAAACTTATTCAAAAAAAAGAAGAGAGAATTCCTTCAAATGACACCATTTTTCAAAGCAATTTCTTGTATAAAATCAAATAATGGCAAAAATGTGGAAGGCATTTTCAACACAATGTTAATCCAGTCATAGATCCAACTGAGGATAATGGGATATACTGCAGGCTGATGCATATGAAGTTTCAGCATTGATCTCTAGGGATCTGGGAGGGGAACTCACATTGGCAAAATTTTTAAGGCATCAAAAGTCTCTGGCTAAAAGGAGACATCTGAGCAAATATACCAAGGACAAATATAGGCAGAGGGGTGGGGAGAGAACCAACTAAGTACATCAGGGAGAAGGTTCTAGTTAGGGATGTTTGAAGGTTTTGATATTTGTGCATTTTGATCCAATCTGATAGGCTCTGTGACTTTCACACCAATGTGTATGACAAGCACTAGGGTCATCCATGGTTTCCACAGTTCCCAAACTTCGTGAAGTAGTCCTCAGCTCAAAGTGGTTTGAGGAATAAAAGGTATAGGAGTACCTATGTTCTGAGATCTGAGTCAGAGGCTCTCCTCCAGGAGCCGTCCTTGAAAGAGATCAGGAGGGTGGCTACCCAGAGGGAGGCCTTCTCTGAGGTAGTGCCCCAATTGCGGGACACGCTCCCCAGAGAGGTTTGCCTGGCACCAATGCTTCTTTCCTTTCAGCGTCAGGCAAAACCTTTTTTATTCTCCCAGCATTTTAATTGTTAACCTGTTTTATTTAGTGGTTTTATATTTTAACATCAGACCCTGTGCAACTGTCACTCCTATTTCTGTTCTTACTTTATTGTATTAGTCTGTTGTAAACAGTTCCGAGACATCTGTGACGGGACAGTACAGAAAGATTTTAAATAAATAAATAAGTTGAGGTCAGTGTGTAAAATGCAACATAATTGCACAGCTTTGGACTGTGGGGTGGAAGCAGCGACCTGTGACACCAGGGCAGACCAAAGTTACGGATGCAAACATGTGAATGTGATTGGATTATCCCCAGCACGGCCGTGCTCGTTCTCTACTTACAGAGAATGCTTCACATTCAAAAGGCAATTCTCATCCACAGTAGGAAGTGCTCAGGTTTGGTCTCCCTCCTTTATTCGATTGCATGGGTAGACCAGGTCTCATTACACATTGCCAGCTACCATCATTTAATGTATTTTTGCTGTTTTCACAAGATACCTTATGTAGTCATGCAGTCATTTGTCCTCCGTCCCTCCCTCCCTCCCTCTCTCCCTCCCTCCCTCCCTCTCTCTCTCTCTCTCTCTCTCTCTCTCTCTATATATATATATATATATATATATATATATATATATGACTGGGGTTTTAATGAAGTTGGCACAAAGCCTGCAATGTAATTTGCTATTTTTATTACTCTGTCAATATTGTGCATTAAGGCCCTCAATACTACTCAATGAAAGCAAAAAGAACTCTTTAAACCATGCAATGCTGAAATGAAAACAGGAAACTGCTAATGCATGTATCTTAATACCCAAGGCCAGACTAAGGCTTTTGAAGTAGTCCCTGGCTAATTAATTTGAAACTGTGATGAAAACACAAAGCACCCATGGATGTGAGGTTCCTAAGTTATTTTTTGCTTTTTTTGTTTTTTGCTTTGTTTTGTTTTCTGACAAGAGATTTCAAAATGGGTGTTCTTTTCTTGGTTTCTTGACAAAAGCAATGCATCAGACCAGAATAATAGAGCAGATTGATGGCTAGCCTTTTGCTGTTCCTCAGAGGGGACAACAGAAACATGAGCTTCACTTCTGGTCCTGAACTCGTAAACTGTAAAATCAAAGCAGCAGCCTGGAGGGCTCTCAGAAGCTGAAAAGGTGGGTGAGGGTATATAATTCTGAATCTGGTTTCCTCCTGTTATTCTACTTCACCTTCTTCAAATGTGCACAAAATTTACTGTCCAAAAAATAAAACATGATTCATTAAAATATATTTTCTAAGCTTATTGAAATACTTTTTTTTTAAGTTCCAGCAAATCCTCACAGGTGTTTTATTATAAATGCTCCATCCAAATTTGCTTCTTGCTTTAGGTGATATGTTCCTATGAACTCACAACATGTATGTTTTAAGTTAAGCTGTAGTTGAAAACTGGCATGCACAATTAAAAGAGGAATATGATGTGTCGGACCTGGATTCAGTTATGCTTAGAAACATAGAAACAGAGCGAGTCAGAAGGGTCCTCCCCGGCCACCTAGTCTGACCTCCGGCATCAGCCAGCTCCACTCACGACATGCCCACCATGTGCATGTCCAGCCTATCCTTGAACACCCGCACCAATGGGGCCTCAACCACCTCTCGTGGAAGCCCATTCCACACCCTCGGGGTCCTAACTGTCAGGAAGTGCTTCCTGGCAGCCAAATGGAACCTTGGCTCCCTAAGCTTTGCTCCGTTGCAGCGCTCCTGCCTTCCTCTGCAGGGGAAATCAGGTCTCTACCCATCTCCGTGTGACATCCCCTCACATACCTGTATGTCGCCAACATATCCCCTCTGAGTCTCCTCTTCTCCAGGCTGAAGAGGCCCAGTTCCCTCAGTCTCGCCTCATACGGCATCCCCTGCAAACCGGCCACCAACCTTGTGGCCCTACGCTACACTGACTCCAACCTGGCTATATCCTTCCTGTAATGAGGGGCCCAAAACTGAGCACAATACTCCAGTTGCGGGCACACCAGAGTCATATAGAGTGGTAGTAAAACCTCTCTTGATCTAGAAGCCACACTTCTGGCTATGCAACCAAGGGTGGCGTTCGCCCTCTTGACCACCGCATCACACTGCTGACTCATGTTTCGCCTGCAGTCAACCAGCACCCCGAAGTCCCTTTCACAAGTGCTGCTCTCCAGAGTAGACCCATTAGATTCAAGTTGCATTGACTTTAATTGGTGTGTTCTAAGAATGGCTAAATCTAGGTCTTGACCAGTGCTGATAGTCATTATGACTATATGTGGGCTCCAAGATCAGAGGGAACAGGTCTCCAAGTATCAGCGACTGGAAGCAACAGAGCACACTAGCAAAATTTCCACATAGCCTGAAGGGCTGGTCCTGCCTTAATCACAGAAGCTAACCAGGGTATGGCCTGATGGAAATCTGGATGGATGATGTGAGCCCTGCATCGATCAGGCAGTAGGACACGATGCCCTGCTAGGCCTCTTCCACCTCTATGACCTAAGGACATCCTTCTTAATTCTTAATAATATGTCCAATAATCAATTCTAGTTGAGACAACCCAGATTCAGGCTGGACATCAGG
The DNA here is from genome assembly GCF_004798865.1 of Varanus komodoensis. NCBI lineage: Eukaryota > Metazoa > Chordata > Lepidosauria > Squamata > Varanidae > Varanus > Varanus komodoensis. The sequence goes on from NW_025335780.1 coordinate 5,456,002, forward strand.
AAAATCTTCCTCACTGTCAAGGCAATACGACAGTGGGACCAACTGCCTATAGAGGTGGTGGCTCTCCCATGTTGGAGACATTCAAAAAGAAACTGGACGGCCATCTGAGTGGGATGGTGTGATGTCGTGTCCTGCGACTGAAGGGGTTGGACTTGATGGCTTTCATGACCCCTTCCAACTCTGCTATTCTATGATTCGATGATTCTTCTTGATGGCCTTAAGGGCTTCCCATGCCTACCTGGTTGGCCACTGTGGCCCAACTATACATTTGGTCTGGCTGAAGTTAAACCTGAAGGGAAATCTCTCACATGGAGACTGGCAAGAATTGGGAGCAAGGAAATGCACACATGCACATGGCCACCAAATCATCCAGAAAAGTTGCTGGCTGTCACATTTCGTGGCTCATGGGGAGAAAACATCTGGGGCCTAATGGAACAGTTTGACCAAAAAGTTGGGACCTGATAAATCTATCTGTGAGGGGCACTTGGGAGTAGGGGCCCCACAACTGAAAGACTTTTCTCCTCATGGAAACCCACTAGACTTTAGTTGGCAAAGACCACAAAGCAAGGACCCCAACGTTTATTGAGCAGAACACACAGCAAGATACAATCCGAGTTCTTGGAAAACTGAAGAAATCTATTTCTTTAATGATTTCAGGACTCTTAATAAGAGTAAGTGTCAGAATATGTCCCAGTTAGAACTCAACATTATTGTGTGTGTGTGTGTATACACTCTCACACACATACAGAACTGCCACCAAAACCAGATCCGTGAGACTAATTCTTCACTCCATCCATTTCTACTACAACGCCTTTGCAGCCTGACATTGCCACTCTCCATTCCCCCATCTCTGACAGCCACTAACAGAGAACGAGGTGAGGAACGGGCACCAGGTCCTGGGTGGTTTGAACCAGATATTACAGCAGAGGTGGAGAAAATGGCAAGGCACAAGAAGTTGTAAGCCGCCCCGAGGCTTCGGCGAATGGGGCGGCATAAAAATGTTTTAATAAATAAATAATAAATAAATAAATAAGTTGCAGATCCTATAAAATCCGGATGCGTGAGGGATCCTTGTAATTGCTCAAAATTAAAAACTCACTGCAGGAAACTGGAAAGTAAGTGAATTTTCTGCATATGCTTCTATTACTAAAACTAAGAATTGTCTCTTGCATTTGACCCATGCCATTTGAATTTGCCCATTTAGTCCAAGTTTCTTCAAAGAGGATAACCTAACCAAGCCCTTTGGATAAACAGATTTATGGAAACCGAGCCACAGATTTCTAATTCCAATATGTAGATTCCATTAGAGATCTAAAAATGGAATAACATCAGTTCAGTTTCAGATAGGGAAAGCTGGCTGGAAAGAAAGCTCCAAGCAATCTGCTGTTCTTATGTTTTTGTTTTTGTTTTTAAATTACTCTGCAGACTCCAAGTGCACTTGCTATACATCGGAAAACCTGTTTTGCAGAGGTAGTTTGCAATCTGTGAGCAAGTATTGGAAAATATAAGATGAAGGATTGTGCTTGCCAATAGAGATCTGTTTGTAGCTGTGAACAGCAGTTTGAATTTATGCTGAAATTTATTGGAATAAATACTGGCTACTAACTGCTTCGCGTTGCCCTACTCAGGCAATAAAGGCCTTCAAAGGGAGCAGCAGCCAACTATTCCCCCAAACAGTTCTTCAGGTTTCTTTTTCCACAGTCATTATTTTTAAAAGGATAAGAAAAAACAAATTCAGAAATGGGGCTAAGAGTTAGCCAGGATCATCATCATCATCATTCCTGCAACTGTGGAATTGATTGCAACATACTGTGTACTTTCTTCCATTTTTTTCACAGATGAAAGTGTGAAAAAGCAAGGATCTTCATGCTCTCATCCAGCCAGTGATCTTTTAAGAAGCACCTCAAAAATACATAGAATCAGTGATTTTTTTGTAAGAAAAAATGTGCCGTAACTCGTGAAATCATTTACCTTTCGCACGTAGTCAATCACTGTACACACACCCACACACGTCAGTTGTGTAACGAAACGTAACGGTTGCCACCCGCACCAAGCACTCAGCACACAACCACACGACCAGTCACAACCAGCACGGACAAAGCACGTACGCATCGGACTCGGCACACAAGCAGCCCGCATGCACTGTTTTAATGATTTTGCCGCTGACCCGCTACACTTGACAGGGTGATCCAAATCCACGTGGACCAAACATCAAATTTTCAAAAGTTACTTTTAAAACTTGGAAAATCTGTCGAAAAAAGGTGCTGGAACTCCATTCTGGTGCATTCTATGACAAAAAAAGCACTGCATAGAATCATAGACTTGGAAGTGGAGAAGTAGAATTAGAGAGATAAAGCGGGAAGGGACCAAGAAGACCATCAGGTCCAGCCTCCTGCTAGTGCAGGACATCAATCTACACCATCCCATTCAGAAGACTGACCAGTGACTTCCTGAATGACTCCAATGTGAGAGCCCACAACTTCCCCAGGTAAAAGCTTCCATTATCATACTGCTCTAACAGTGTGGAAATTCTTCTTTGTGTATAATCTAAATCTGGTTTCCATTAACTTAAGTACATTATTCCACGTCCTGCCCTCTGGAATAGTGGAGAAGAGATCCCATCCTTCCTTTGTGTGACAGACTTTCAAGTACTTGTAGAGTGCTATCACACCACCCCTCAGTCTTCTCGAGGCTGGGCATGCCCAGTTCCTCAAAAGGCTTAGCCTCCAGTCCCTGGATAAGCATGCAGCACACATGCTCCCCAAAAGGCCTGTATGTGTGGAGACCTCAAGCATGCTGTCCCCTCATCTCTCTGATGCAGCTCTGTGAGGATTGGAAGAGCAGCATAAATGGGGCTGGCACAGAACCCTTTTTGTAGGTTTGGAAACACTCATGCTGAGGTTTTGCCAAGAAGTGAAAGCAAAGCCAATGAACCAACTCAGGAATACTTAACTTGGAGAAGAGAAACCAGGACCTTGCCTGCACCGTTCAAATAACAAGGGAGGGCTCACATGGCAGAATGCTCCTCTTCACACGCAGACAACCTCCTCTATATAAAAAGGGTTTTTGCCTAATGAGATGTAAGGTATCTACATGCAGGGATTGATTTTGTGCTGAAGGCCATGAAGCTGTGTGAGCTCCCACCTGCAGTCTGGACTAGGGACGTGTGAGGAATCCAATTTAGGGGTGGGAATCTCCTGGGCTCAAGTCCCCGGATCCCACCCTGCTCTCTTGCAGCCATGAGCCCAGTTTCCTGGCAAGTGTGCCAGGCATGCCCTTGGCGGTCACCAGGAATCAAGCCCCCACAATGCTGCACAAGCATCATCTCTCTTCTGCACACAGAGCTTGCAGCCGTGTTCATGCCGCAGGTGATGTAGAAAGCAGAGTTCTGCAAGCATTCACGGACCACCTCTCAGCTCTGCTCACTTTCCAAGACAGGGACAGAGCCTGAAAGATTGAAGATGCATGGAATCCAGGGCTCTTCCTCAGTACACTAGTCTAGATGAGGTTGCCACTTCAGTGACCAAGCGTTAAAGCCAAGCTAGACAGTCCGTAGGTACACAAAATGCAGTTTTTGTTTAACTCATTGCTGACACTTAGGATTTTTACAAGAAATGTAGCAAATGATACCTGCTTTCTCAAGAATTCTGGCAATATCACTTGTGGGGGTGGGATGGATCCATGTGTGCTGGAGAGGAAAGAAACCACTGTCCCTGTTCAATGTAACCTGTGAAGTTCCCCTCTACCCACCATCCGTCAACGAGAAAAAAAAAAAAGATGCCTGCTCACAGTGTTTATACACATGTAGTTATTATTTTTAGGAGCAGGAAGGCCTCAGGTGAGTGGAGGTCATTGCGTTTCTCAGTAACGCAGCTTCATTCAAGAAAATGTTATCTGATATGATTAATTCCATTCTGAAGATCAAGGGAAAATATGTCTTGCTGTCATTAACCTACACACAGAACACAATATGGCATTTGCTTAATTTATGTGTTTATTATTTGTATTCTCCCACAAACATCCTATCCTATCTGTGCTTTGGTCTTTTTTTTCTCCTCTGCACAAATTTCAGGTCTGCCAAGTTGAGAGGGAGCCAACAGTAAGAGATCTGTCTCTTGGTTAACTTCTGCCTCTCTCTCTCCTTCCAAGAATTTGCTATTCTTGCTTCTCCTGTTAGGCTGCCTGCCAGCTGCTCTGCTACTTTGCACCAGCTTGACAAGGCTCACTAATTATAAAGAAATGTTTGATGTCTCAGATAGGAGAAGGTGGAAGGAGGAAATCACAGTAGTAGGGAGACCAAAAATATCCACTGTGTTTCTGAAGCAAAAGAATCACATATTTGCTGTTGCAGGAAAGTATCTTGAAAAAGTACCTGGTTTGTGAATTGTACTGTTGGGTCCATGGAAGAAAGATAGTGACTGGCTGCATATGTTCCTAGGCATTTAAGCCAATTGCACAATTATGCTTCAGTCCCAAGGACAAGCATACATGCTGAGGTCTGTGCTTTTGAATGAGGAATTCTTCGCAATTAAGGAGGAGCACAAAGAAGCAAAATGTGCTCTTGAATGGGGAATGATGCACACTTAGGTCAAGCATGGACTTTATAATATGCAGGCCATTTGTGGATTCCACCCTCCTCTGCAAAAAAAGGAAATGTGCTACCAAACAGGGTGAGGAATAAAAGTCTCCAATTGGTATAAAATTGGTATTTGCTACTTGGCCTGAATCGATGCAAATTTAGACATAGAGTTTACCTCTGTGAAGACGAGCATAACCAGGTACTGCCAGTTGGGTTGTAATTCTGTTACTAATTAGCCATTCTCACAAAGTACACCTTCAAATGGATGAATGTCCTCCAGGAGCCCTGTGAATACATGGTCCCCATTTTTTGGTTGGACTATGATGAACTCTTATATCAACTGTACTGCATGTGAGCTTCCATACAGCCTGAAGTGCCTGACCCTACTTCATCTTGGAAGCTAAGCAGAGTCAGGCCTGGTTGAAAAATGTATGGGTGGCTTCTATGTCGCCACCCACCCAGTCAGCTTTGGCTATGGGTGTTATAGAAATGTAATGTAATCATAATGTGTAAAAGTGCATCTGTTTTTGGGCTTACATATGCAACTGGGGATCAGCATCCTACCACTGTCCACTGCTGAGAGTAGAAGCCCAACAAGCTGGCATTGCTATGAATGCCAGCAGCATTTTTATTTTCCTTCCACCTTTCAGTAACTAAAAAAAGGAAACATTTGACAGAATGTGCCCACTCAACAGGCAGAATTGTCACACCTTCATCACTTCAACTAAAGTGACCCGACCTATTCAGGGTTTAGCTATTTGTGGAATTTATACCTCAGCTCTCCACTAAATACAGTGTTCAAGGTGGATACTTGGAATGAAATTCAGATTGAATGGGCATGACTACAACAAAACGATCTTGGTTAAAACACACAGTGTAAGAACTCACATCAGTTAAAAAGAAATAATGAATAAACATTATGTGCCGTGTGCCTTCAGTTCATCCCTGAGTCATGGCAACCGTATGAATGAAAGCCCTCCGGAATGTCCCATCCAGCCTTGCTCAGCTCTTACAAATTCAAGGCTTCCTCTATGGAGTCCACCCATCTCATATTTGGGAAAAACTATATGCAGCAAACAAAAAGCTTAACAACTAAGGCCTGCCTGAATTTTTTAAAAAGGACTTTCTCCCAAATCTGAAGGGAGATGGAAGGAACTAACTTTTTCTGTTCTTGAAGAACAGGAAGTTCCAGATGCAGCCACCAATGGGCCCCCTCATGCTTTCTTCCCAGATGTGTCCTCAGGACAGATGGCAGGACAGGAAGAAGAGTCTCTCCCAACCTGGAGAAGTTCATGGAAGAGAATGCAATCTTTCAAATAGGGTTTAAAATCCAGGTCTTCACACCCAGGCCTGATTCCCTGGTGCAACAGGTGTGTGTTGCAAAAACACTTTAAAAGCCACAAACAAACAAATAAACAAACTTCCTTAGCATAGCTGAAAATACTAGTCCCTTCTATACACAGAGAGCAATACCCCAAAGGTACAGGACTCAAGTCTAGATAATTGTGTAGTGATTTGGATGGATTCATCCAACTCGGTCATATTTATTTATTTAGGATATTTATATGCCGTCCTTTGCAAAAGCCTCATATTCCCCTACCCCTGTCTATCTCTCTCGCTCATCCATCCATCTCTACCCTGTTTTATTGTCTGTACAAGGCTACAGTTTCTGCCTTTGTAAATGCATCAGCAATTAATATTTTAGATGAAATTGAGTTGCGCTCATCTATCTTCTTCTAGCTTATGGAGAGATGAGTTTTGTTCTCCATATCAAAGTGAAAGGTTGTATTATTAATCCACCATACAGAGCCCTTACTTTCTCCATTCTTTCTTATTTTTGATGAATTTAAGTATTATTTTCAATTAAGTCATCAATAACGTCTCAAAAAATAGATGCTGATAAGAACATCTAGATGCAGTCAAACTGCATGCCTGGGTGTATCTGTCAATACATTCTGATAGAGTTCATTTCAGCAGGTGAAAGAAAGAGCCCTTTGCATATCTTTCTATCTCAGAGCTGGTAATGAAGATTCATTTCAAGTCTCAGCTTTACATAAACATTACTTTTCTTGTTTGGAGAGAAGGGAGGAGAATCTCTCACAATCTATTTGAGTACTTGCACGAAGGTGTCTCCCTCCTCTTCTCCTCTTCCATTTGTCATGAAGAGTGAGCTGAGAATTATCCCAGCTGCCAATGGCATTGTCTGAGTGCAGCAGCAGAGCCAATAAGGCTTGGGAAAGCATGAAATGGCCGGCAGCACATCCCAATTCATAATATGACGTTTCATCCTTTATACTGTCCTTTCTCAAAGGTATCATAGGCATTAGCAAGAGCTGGGTTTTTAAATTTATGACTATGCTAATTTGGAAGCAAAGATACTTGCTCATCTTGAAGAAGATATAAATATTTTGCACTTGCTGAGTGCAGTCAAACTGAGTCAAATTGAACTAAGGCTCCCAGGAGAAGTGGCTCTAGAACAGGATCTCTTTTCGTCTTCCAAACTGTCTGTATTTCATCTGTCTACATCTCTAAAATGAAATGTATTCATCAACTGTCTTTCAGCTACAGTGGCCCTCGACATAATTTTAGGGTAGGGTGGGAATTTTACTTTTTCTATTGAATGTTATTTTTAGTAGATTTCCCCCATTTACGACTCCAGACCCTTTCTACAAGCAGAGCTGTGCTCCAAAATCCAAAATGTTGTAAGCATTCTGATGCAACTAGGAAGAATGGGCACAATATTCACAGTGTTGGGGAAAGTGAGCATAATATAACTTGCCAGTGAAGTCAGTTACTTGCAAATATGTGCACCTAATGCATATGTCACTGTGTACTAGAGAAAATGTGAATGAAGAAGTATGGATATCAATCAGTCAATCAAGCAGGCAGAAACTAGATGGGATGAGCTCAAAAAACAATCTTGGCAAGACTAAGATGGACAAATCCATCCATCCATCCATCTGCCAAATATAAAATAAAATAAAATTAGAAAGGGGGCAGGGCAGGGCAGGGCAGGGCAGGACAAACTCTGCTTGCCTTTCCTTATGTCTCCTTCATGGTCCATTGAAGGAAACTAAGAATGGCTTCACCTGATGCCCACTTTATACAATCCATAGACTGAAGAGATGAACATATTCCAAATGATCACTTCAGGCCACAAGAAGTATTGACACCTACTTGAATGGTCCCCAGAAGTCATTGTTTCCAGCAGCATAGAAAACATGCATGTCAGGGATAAGTCTAGACTTATACGATGTAAGTAGATGCATGACATTCTACTTTTCTAGATGTAGGTAGGTAGTGGGCGTTTGTGTGTGGAACTGTGAAAAACAGAGAGAGAGAAAGAGAGAGAGAGAGAGAGAGAGGGAGGGAGAGAGGGGGGGGAGAGAGAGAGAGGTCAAATTGTACAATACAGATAGTGAAATACTATTACTACTGATTGTGTTCTGTGATGTGGGATGTAAACATAAATCACTACAAAACACAAAAGGGTTTCTCTTTGGATGAATCCTCCAACCAAGCAGTAATTGAACAAAGGTTGCATCAATCATTGGTTATTGGGATAGAGTTGTAAATAATGCTTTTTAAAAACAAATTTAAATATATACACACACAACCCACGCCCAGGCTCTCAGTGCTTTAAAATCACTTCCAACTGTTGTCTGTGGGAATTTTGTATATAATCCTTCCATCTCATGTATTCTGAAGTACAACTCATATGTCAGTTTTTAAATTTCTCCCATCAAGAAAACATTCCATGTTCATTTGCTTGTTGAGGAACCCCAAAGCATCTGTCATGGAACCTCCATGCATTTCAAAGGACAAAAGTCCAACAGAGGAAGCTTCTGTATGTCAAGTGTGATCATTGACCCAGTCAAACACTGACTGTGCTAAGGGACAATAGTTCTTCAGGGTTTCAGTGTGTGTGTGTGTGGGGGGGGGGTTCCTACCTAGAGATGCCAAGTTTGCCAGTGATTGAATCTAGGACTTTTGGTTGCACAAAGAATACACTCCACCACTGAGTTATGAGCCTGCCCACAAAGTTCTAATGCTCAGCTTACCCAAGAGTGTGGATTCAGTTCATGTGGGGTGCTGGGAACTGGCTGTGCCCTTGCTCCAGCTGGACTTGGGAGCAAAGCATCTCAGACTTTCCTGAAGCTGCATATTGCAGAAGAGACTTGAGACCGTTCAGGAATTCCTTATTCTAGCAGAATAAACGGATGAGGATGGGGAGTGTGCAAATCTTGCAACCGCCCTTATACATTTCCATCGCCTTCTCCACATGGGAAGAGATGTTCTGAAAAGGAATACCTCCTGTCTCCATCAAGGGTACAACAAAATTTGGAATGCTGGTTTTCCACTGTTCCTGAAATTCCATGACAGAATTTCATAGAGCATTCCAAGAGGTTTCATAGGGTTCCAAGAATTCAGAATAGCTCTTTTACATTTAAAGTAGGAAAATTTCACATATAACAACTTGGAACTCAAAAAGAACCATGTATTCTATCATACAGATACAACAACAACAGCACTAATTATTACTGAATTATTAAATTATTCAAAATTAATATTGATTCTGCAAAACACAGATTCAGTAATAAAGTATAGCAAAAATGTGAATGCAATAAAATACAGATACAATAAACTATTGCTTCAAAAGGTAACATTTCAATAGTTTGAACAGCTGGAACAATTTAAATTAAAATCTCCTTCTAGAAGCCCCAGAGCCACCAGAAGACAAAGAGAGGCAAATGAATTGGGGTGCACACCCAAATTCTCCAAACCGATTTTCAGCAATGGAGAAAGTAACCCTGAATGTGGGCATGCATATTTCTGGATTAGCTCAAGTACGAACTAGCCTGGCGTTGAAAGTGAATTTGGCTCCCTGACTCCCATGACCACTCAGGGAGACCCAAGTACCTAAGATCTTCAGACAACAAAAATGTCTTTCTCCGAATCAGAACCATTGGAGCTTCTGTTGCGAAGTATGACAATGGCACTGAATGTTAAAAAGTGTGTGTGTGTGTGTGTGTGTGTGTGTAATGGTTTATAGCCGTAATCCTCTTAAATACTTGAGGCTTTGCCAGCTTTTAGCTAACAAGCTCTGTTATTAACGGCTACAGAGCTACAACACTCAAAGGATTATTGTCTAAGTTTGCTGACAATGCATTGCCTGCTGACCAGTTTCTAACATGCAATCTGTTATTGTATTTCACAAACCAGATCAATGCTTAAAACCAGTTGAAGCATAAAATCTTGACTCTCTCTCGCCACCACTGCACACCTTTTCAGATAAATAAATGAATAAACTAAATAAATAAAGTTGCACTTCATCACTCTTTACAAAATAATAAAAAACCCTGTGATTAAAGGCTATGATTATTATCAGCGAAGTTATCTGGCACCATTTTGGGGTTTGGGGTTTGATCAAGTAAACTTGAAAAGAACATCAAGGTTCTCTTTTTCTCTCTCCTTCTCTCTCTTTAAATTTACCTTTCTTTATAAAAAAAATGGGACAGAACTGTCAGGAAGCTGTCGCTCTTCTCCTAATTCTTAATATGGAACTTTTGACAAGTATACAGATTTGCCTTAATTATTTATTCATTTTATTGAAAGTGTCTTCATCTGCTTTAAATTTCTAATAAGTCTAATTTAAATAAAGAGAATCCAATTTGAATGTTGATTTCACATTTGGAAATCCAGAAGGTGGCTGTCGATGCACAGTACAGGCATTTGGAAGATGCTCGTTGCTGAACTCATTTCTACCCGCTGCTGCATTTTACTGAATTTTATTGAACCTAGCACTAATAAGGCATGGGGCAAGTGATTGCCTGCGGATCAAAACAGGATGACTAAAGTTCAGGTGACTCACAATGTTACTAAACACAAAGCCAGGAAGGTGTCCTCAGGACACGTTCTCCATGCTGGCCCATACAATGGGTTGGATCTGGTATTCCACAACTGGTGGAGAAGGACTTCTGAATCATCTTCTTATCCCTCCAGAGCTATTCCCTGGAGGGCGGCGGGGCGGGATGTCTCTGACTGCAGGGAGAAAGGGCTGTGGAAGTCCCATCCTGATAACCTTTCCCCGGCAAAACAGACGTTCAGGACCTGAGCTAACATATATTAGCGGAAACACTGCAAAGGATACTTTTCTCTGCTCTTCCCTGGTTCCCTTGGGGCGATGGTAGAAAAATGGCTAAATTATCATGCCTAGTTTTGCAGGTATTTAGTCTTAAGTCAGTTCCTTGCCATTTAAATCCATCTAAAGTTTGTTTGTTGTGCCGTGCCTGTTGTGTTGTGTTGTGTTGCTATTTTTAAAAAGCATGGATTCCACGCACAACGTCTCCTTAACACAGGAGTTTTGATGATCCAGCAGGGCAGACCATGTGTGAGTGAAACTATGCAGGGATCTGAAAAGGACACATTTTTAATTTTTTTATCTGTACCGGGTGGCCTCCAGATTTTTGGGACTGTAACACCCATCAAACCCAACCAGCCTGGTCATAGATCAGGGATTATGAGAAGATTATCCAAACTACCCGGAGAGCATCAGGTTGCCTTCCTTCACCTGTGTTCATTGTTACTCACGGCATCTGTGAATAGATGAGGAAACCTCCAACTGGCTCTCCATCCAATTATTCTTGTGCAGCCAAGATTAACTTCTATCATGCACCAACAAGGTGCTTGGACCCTGTGAGTACACTGAAGCAAATGCACTAACATTGTTAAGTCTGCATCCACCACACACACACACACACACACACACACACAAAGAGGGAGGGAGAGAGGGAGGGAGGAGCAGGCCACTCAGAATATGCCATCATATGATTTCGTTAAAAAAATAATCAAAAATTCCTGGAGCACCTGGTAGGATATTATTTTAAAAACTAAGATGTTGTCCTGCAAAAAGGAGGAGAAGGAAATATGAAATATGGCAAAGCTTCAGAAATATCCATGGAGTTGCAATTTTGGTGGTGTAATCACATAGAAAGCAGCAACAGGAGCAGCAATGGCTGCAGGGTTTTGATAGTGGCGCATTCTCACGGACGGTTGCCCACTTGGATACCCATCTAGTCCTCAACTGGATGTCTGTTGCATTCTACTCTTGCGTACCTTCCTGGCACAAAGGGGGAGGCTTTGTTCTTTTGCTTCACAGATGGTAACAAAAAAAGCACTGAAGGCTCTCGGAGACATTTCACAGAGACGATTCTGACAGGTGATCAAATCATCAAATGCTTCTCCCTGCAAAACAAAGTTCAGATCCAGCCTAAGTGTACATCCCGTGACAGCCCGAACATACCTTTCTGTGTGTTGACATTCATTTTAATAATAGAAAAATGCAAGTAGGATTTTGTGACAATGACAACAACTACAAAAAAATGTATACTCCATGTTTGCAATGCAGAATTTCTCATCAATTAATCTGTTTCTTTAACTTGGGAATGACTGTTTTAACCAGATTCCTTTTAACTTTTGATAGCACGAGCAGAAAGTCATATGAATAGAATAAGGAAACTTTGTGTTCGCTTCATAAAAGAAGGGAAATGATCCTCTTCGGGATGGGCTTATAAATGTTGGTGAAGATGCTATTAATGGTGTTAACATGAGAGCTTCCTACTAAATCATGTCCTTGATACTGAGAGCTAAACACATAAACAACGTTTCAAGGCCCTGTCACTCAGAAGCGGGTTTTTGCAGTGCATAACCACATCTGTCACTCCAAGACGTATACAGATGTTTTTTAATGCAAATAACATGCTCGTTTTTAACACTGAATTGTCCAAAGATGCCTCGGCAATGACATCAATATTTCATCAAAATTGTAATCTTAATCTTGTTGCAGCTCCGGGAAATAGATTGCAAGCTTACATGCTCTTTCCATTCTGATACACTAGATTCAAATCTCAACTTTCTCAGTGATTCACTATGAAGCATCATGACTGTCATCTCATCTAATCTAATCTATATATCCCAGAATACCCCTTTTTCTGAAAATGGAAAGCTATTAGTGACAAAAGTATTAACATGACGAGTTAACTAATAGCTGTTCTGTATGAGTTGAGGCAAAGTTAAACTCACTCTGTGAGCTTGTGAGTGTCTGTCCATCCATCTAGCTGTCCTTTTGTGATTTTGGCAGACCTAATCAGCATGCTATTCAAAATGAGAGTCACTCTTCCAAGCTCCTGACTCATCCTAATCAAAAGGAGAGATCTGAAGATGGGACCCAAACAGATGAGATCACCAGAACAGAAGTGCAAAACGTCAGGCCTGGGAGCCTCACACAGCCTTGCCAGCCAGCCATTAGGACCTTCCAGAGTCCTTTAGGTAGTCACTTCTCACCCCCTTTTTCTCAGCCACCCATATTTCTTGGCTTTTGTGTGTTTTTTTCCTCCATTCTGAAGGACTCAGATGCTTCTCCCAAGGTTCAGAAGCTTTAAGGCAAATGCCGTGTTTTGAACATTTTAGATCCACCCTACTCACCACTGGAATGTAGCCCTAAAGAACTTCTCTAAAATGGAATTCAGCCCTCAGGCTGATAGAGCTTGAACACAATTTCCTCAGAAGTGGTGCAAGACCTAAATATGTTTCCATGCCTAGATCCAAAGGGTGTAGCTCTGTCTTCCTTCTGGGATTCAAATGACTCTCCCCTGCTCAAGCCTGGGGTGACCTTCCTCTTCCCCCTGACCATGGACAGAGCCATTACAGCCATACCAAAGCCCAAGTGCATTTGACGGTGCTGGCCTTTAAACGGCATGGCTCGTGAGCGATGGTGCTTTCACCCACACCTTTCCTTGCAGAGCTAAATACAGTGATTGTCAGTGCCAATCTTGTGCTGGAGCAATTCCTAGTGACTCTCATATCTGGCCTAATCCTGCCCCACAGAGAGCTCTCCAAAGACCAGATCTTCTTTATGCTGCTTTGTCCGAATACCCTATGGATTCCAGTGAGGAACAGGAGACGATTATAAAAGGCTGGGATTGTGTTTATGTGGTGCAACTGTATGGACAGAAGATGAGCAGAGGGACTCCAGTCATAAAATAAGCTTCCTCAGAGCGTGGTAATGTATAAATATGGTGAAAACGGCACTGCATTATTCACAGAATGTAATTTTGTTTTCTGCACACAGTGGGTCTCACATCTAAAACCTAGTCCTTAAAGCACCATCTGTCCAACAGCTCTCCAACATTTCAGTCTGGCTTATTTGGTAAAAGTTCCCTGAGGATTGGGTTCTCACAGTCATAGGTAACCTGAATACTTTCTGGGTTTATTTGTAAAGTTGTGCTGGCCATTTTTTTCATGTTAATATGATGAGTTAGGCTCCAATATAGTCAATGTCCTGAACTTTGACATACATATGGGTCGCTCAATCCTAGACTCCAGATGCACGTATAAAGCATGCATATTTTCTTAGAAAGCTCTCCTACGTTAGGTCAGTATTGAAATAAACTGCATGTACATCTCAATTGTACACAATAATTGGTTGTTTTAAATGTACTTCCAGCCTTTTCACTGGTATCTAAGAAGCAGTCAATAAACTCAGCATTGCCCAAAAAGCAAACCCAACACAAAACAAATATAATTAAGGTAAGAATGTAATGGTGCCAAAAGTCACAAAAGCCTGATAGAAAATAGAGGCATACTGTGCATGAGTGAATCTCTCACTCATTCTCCTATAGCCAAACTTTTATGTTCTCAAGGTATTTCTGTACTGAATACAAACAGCTTTTCAAGTGCTGGTAAATTCTAAATACAAAAGAAATGAGGCAAGATTCTCACCCATTTGCATCAAGCAAATTCAATAGGTGGAGCTATTTCTGACTTGGGGAAGACCATGATGGACCTGCTTGTTGTAAAGGAACCTGTCAGTAGCAGCAACCTCAAATGAGCTCTGGCATGGTTGAATGCTTGGAGATCCAAGCCCCAACCTCTTTAATATCAACCTCTATTGCTGGAAGCTGATGTAGCCCATCTGGTGTCCAATTTCTGTGCTAGGTAACCATGAAAGTCCAGCTGTGGAGTAAGTTCACATTACTCAAATGAAGAGAGAAAACCCTTTTGTGGATAACTTCATTGTAAAGCTCCTTCCCATGAAGATCAGAGCCAACATTTGTCTGCACAAGACAGAAAGAAAGGCGAATGGTATTCTGTAATTTGTGAGAATATTTTAGTGATACAGGAGGTGTATTGTCCTCTAGAGGCAGTCAGGCTACAACACCCATCATTCCCAGTCATTGGCCATGGTGCCTGGACTTGTTGCACAATAAGGAAATGTGCAATAAGCAGATGGAAAATATGAGAGTACTTTAAATATTTATTGAGTTGGTTTTTTGAAAGCAATATAGAACTGTCTTTTTCAAACAGATTACTCTTTAAAAGTAAATAATATATGTTAATGCTGTACATGCATCATGTTCCACATTAATTAGGGATTTTTCTCCATCAACTCCCATGAAGCAGTTGAAGTAGCAATGTCAACAACAGTTAATATGATTAAAACTGCATTCCTAATAAGATGTGTATCCCAACTTGTATTAATGTTTATTTTAAAATGCTTTTGTGTTGCACAGCCATCTGTTTCTTCCTTTTTATGGTACCTAAATTCTACAGTCATAAGTCCCAGGGGAGACTTCTTTCCTAACGATATAACTTACACTCAGATGTTCATTCCAAGTTATGCTTTAACAGAATGTATCTAAGTGGGAAAATGTTACTAGAGTTGTATATTTACCAAACGATGAACATACAATTTGTAGCATCCTTTCTAGTTTCATGCTGAATGAGTCTTGTAAATGTTTTGTCACAGAGTTGAAACAAGAGAAGGGGTGGGGGAATCAGGATTGTCAAAAGAATAACATTTTATTTATATGAAAGTCTTTCTGAAACTCCAACTAAGCTGCAGTTGAATTATGACTTTCAAATCACCTTTTGGAGAACACTGAAATCAATTAAACAATAAGTATATTCTCATTTACAAAAGGAATCAATCAGTTGTCATTTTTGATTGATTATGCTTGGATAGAGTGCTATTTAATCTATGAATTTATTACACATTATTCCACTACTATAAAAGCTGCACGTGGATTAGGCATGAGAGGTCTCCCAGTAAATGGGGAAAGAATTTTGCTTTCCTTTTGAAGTCTTCCTTGCAGCAAGCAATCATCTGCTCTTGATTTAGGTACGTTAAACATCAAGCTACATCACTTTCCAATAAAGGTCATGGAAACAACTGTTCCTAAAGGTTGTGCTATCAAAGGAAATGCTTTTGCACAGTCTTGAGAATTGTACTTTAATAGCTATCACTGTAGAATTTCATCACATATTTAGATAATACTGACAAAAAATATTAACTATAATAGTAAGGATTAAGTATGAGACAAGCAGAGGTGTTCATCGGGTACAAATCAATGGAATATGTCCCATGGATCAGCACAGTCATATTATTCCACAGAGCAGGTGAGGAACTGCACTAATAATTCCATGTGCTCAAGGAAACTTTTATCTTACATTTTTTAAATCTATTTAACACTTTTCTATACCGTCCCTTCACGGACAGCTTGGGACGGTTTACAAAAGATTAATAAAATAAAATAGAAATACGAGAAGCAGCTGCACAGCATCTGATGCAAAATATAAAACCACCCATTACACCAGGTTAACAATTAAGATATTGGGGGAATAAGAAGGGTCTTGCCTGATGCCAAAAGGAAAGAAGCGTTGGCGCCAGGCGAACCTCTCTGAGGAGTGTGTTCCACAATCGGGGTGCCACCTCCGGGTAGTCACCCTCCTGATCTCTTTCAACAACAGCTCCTGGAGGAGGGCCTCTGACTCGGATCTCACGGGGCAGAGGGCACACACGGGAGAAGGTGCTCCTTCAGGTATCCAGGAAGCTTTGAATAGTATTCATTCAATAGCCTCACCCAGCATAACCGCCAATGATATTTGGAAAACCAGTTCTGAAATTTAGAGCGCAGTTGGTCATGATGGAACATTCTGAAGCCAGGGCACCTCCTCCTTGTTAAGCCTTCAGAGCAAGAGCAGAGCAGGGTGGATGGAGGATGTGAGACAATTTCACAAATACAAGCCTATCTAGACCAGTTACCATAACTGGGGACAGGCAGGGGAAAAGAGCCAATCTCAAACTCTCCCTCCTGCGGTCATAGGAATCTGCCATATCCCATCGAGCTTAGGATGCCGTCTCAGGGAGTCTATGATTGCTTTGTCGAGAACTTGAAAATCAGACTGCTATATACCAAAATGGGTTTTGGAGCAATATGCATGTCACAGTGTGTACACATGCCAATTACCATAACTATTTTCACAAAAAAAGATAGCAATTCCACAGTCCACCACATATTCATTTCCCTAAAAAGCTGAACATGTGCCGAAAAGACCATAATCTGCAAAAGTCAAAGTGTCTATCTGGTTGACTGTGGTGTCATTGGCAGTGCGGAAACTATATAATTATCCACAAGGTCAGATTCCAGAACCTAGGAAGCTCATGCTAAGCCCAGGCATATGAAAAATCCTACTCAAATTCTGCTGTTCTTAAACATGTATTTAAGGTGCTGGGTTGACCATATCAAGCTTTGCAGGGCTGCAGTACTTAACTATACCCCCCTCCAAGCTGCAATCTACTAGGTCGATTGATCATCATCCAAAGACTTTGTCCAAGTGCCAAAGAGACTTGGAGTGCAGCAACAAGGGGAAGGACCTTCTCAGTGGTGCTCCCTCCCCAACTATGGAACGATCTCCCTGCTGAGGTCCACCACTTATCCCTTCTTTCAGTTTCAGGTTAACCTTGCTTTCTGTTCCAAGGCATGCAATCACAGCCAAGGATATGTAATAGCTTGAAGGGAGTAACCCATCCCAGGTGTTTTACATGTCAGCTGGCCAGGAGTTGTAGACCTTTTCTCTGTCTAAAATATAAGAGGGCTGTGTCTTGAATGTTTTACAAATTTGGAACACAATTCAGCTAGATGTGTGTTAAAGCCTAGCTATCTCTGCTTGGAAGTCTCCCTGAGTTCATTGAGACTTACTTTCAGATAAGTTACTATAGATCACAGTCTGAACTCTCCATCTTAACTTCATAGAACTCTGATGTCCTTAAATTTGATTGGACTGTGTGCTGTACTTTTAAAAGTACCGTAAATTCAACATCGCCTGCAAATGTGAAGGAAAAGTGGATAGGATCTTTTTCTAGTTATTGCGAGGGCAGCCAATATAATTTTTGAACTTCATGACAGCTCCATTGCTTTTAACACCATGAAACGGCAATCTTATGGGTGAGCTCATTTAGAAATGTTCTCTCATCTAGGCTCACAAAGTCAACGCTTTTTCCTGTCATCCTTTTATGACATGTTGACCAGAGGAAAAAAAGATATTGCAGCAGAAAATGAACTACAAATAAATGTTAGCTGGATGGGTGTGCTTTTATAAACGTGCCCTCAAATAAATGTTAGTAGGAGTGCATGAAGTTCCCATCATAAATTTGACAGTGATTATGGAAAGATTGAGCTATTCACCAGCAGATTTTGTTTTCAGGGCATTTAATGAAGAAGTAGCATTACGGTTTTGTCGTATAGCTAATACACTTTAAAATATTTGAGGGAAGCTAGTGGTTTAAGAAAAATGGACAATTGGAGAAATATTGCCAATTGTGGTATAACAGGCAGTTGCCCCACTCAAACGGGCAATGCGAGCCGAAGACATTTTGATATGTGAACTGAAAACCACTATGGCTAATACTTCAACCTTCTTTCATAGATGGGGTCAAATGTGCTGAAGGAGTCCAAAACATTTTAATGCAAGTCAGCCATAACTCCATGTTCCAGGTATCCCATGATGGTGACGTGGAATTGCCCTGAGTTGTATCAGGGTCTTCTGCATCCCGTTCCCAATCTAATTGATATATTTATTCTGCCAGCATTTGGCCTCCATTCTACTTATACTCCTACAAAAGAAAACTTAACAAAAGTGCCCATGTGGTAAAGCAAGCTTGCAAAATTCTGCTGATTTGTTACTCTCCATATGCAAAAAATAAGAAGTTATGGATCACACAAAACAAACAAAACTTTTTAAAAATCCAAAGCGAAATAGCTTTCGAGCAAGCCTAAAAAAGCAGGGAAACTACGAATCAAGGCTCGCAAGCTTTCGCAGTCTGAAGAGGCAGAATGCGCAGTTGAATTTTTGTTTCCGCAAGGCAAGTTAACCATGCATGTGGATGAAGACTATGATATACAGAGGTGACTGTGGAATATGGGAAACTGATGATGAACAGCTTGGGCCACCCACTTCTCACTCACCCAAAGCGTAGTTTCTCAGTCTGTGGTGCTCCCAGTGCGTTACATGCAGGCTGCTGTAGATGGCATGAAAGGGGACTTTGCTTGGGCAGTATGTGGGACTCGATTCCCGGTGGGTGCCCCACAAATGCTGGAACTCAGACTCAGGCCTGTGACAAAGTGGACTGGAATGTGGGGACCCACCAGGGAATGCCTGCAGCGTCAACTTCCCAACCCAGTAAAGATTCCTCCACGCCCGTAGTCCTAATCCGATATATCTGGGAGGCACCAGGTTGTGGAAATTCCTCTAGATCTGGGGTCCTCAAACCTTTCAGTAGGCGGACAGTTGAAAGGTGCTGGCGATGGGTGTGGGCCGCCAAGGCGGTGTGGGCAGGGGGTGCGGGCCAGGGCGGGGGGATGGGCAGGGACGTGCATGGCGAGTCAAGGGCGGCCGTGCGCAGAGATCATTTCCTCCGAGCGAGTCCAAAACAATCTCCGCACGAGCCAGCCACTGCCTCACCATGTGGGTGCGTGCGGGGGTGGCGAGTCCAAAACCTCTATGGCGGGCCACATCCGGCCCGTGGCCGTCGTTTGAGGGCCCATGCTCTAGATCATTCTCTTTTCCAGAATCAGGCTAGAGCAAATGTGATCAGCAAAGAATGCCAAAATGAACTACCCTAAACCAAATGAGAAGACAAGGAATTAATCATGAATACCTATATAATCAAGACAGCTCTGGAGTTCTCACCACATGGCCTAGGTTTTCTAATAACTGAATGCCAGAAATATAATGTTGGGGTAATAATAGAGGAGATTCTTTCTTATGTGGTCAGCAATGTGTGGTCAAAGAAGCTCTCACATAATGCTTCTATATAAATAGGAAACAATTTTGTTTAATTCTTGACAATGTGTCTGTGGATACCTTATCCAGAGAAGAAGGAATGTCATTCTATCTTCATCATGACACAGATTTCAAATAAACTACTTTTATGCATGCATTCTGTATTCAGTATGCAAGCTTTAACGTCATAAAATTCCGTAGGCCTCAGTGCACCTTTTCAATAGAGGTTCTTCACAGACAACAATTTATTACACATATGTGCATTTTCCTAGCCACCTGCTGATGCTCATTACTGTAGAGTTCTATGCGTATCTATTTAGAATCAGCTTCAATGGGACTTATTCCCAGCCGTGTGTGCATTTTGTCCGAGGCTGATAGGAATTGAAGTTCTAGATGTTCAAAACCTATTCCTTTGCAGAATTAGGACAGGACATGGGCAATTCACCAAAGAACTCAAAAACACACGTAGCATCGTAATAGATTATCTCAGAGAAGCTTTGATCATGCATTCCAGATTCGTTATTTTTGTATTCATTTGGTTCAAGACAGCCTGCTTTAAGTGCTGCTTAGCGGGCTAGAATGGGAGTCAGAATCAAGCTATCTGAAGGGTTGGATACCAGAAGGGTACCAGATCAGGCAAGACTTTTCCAAAAGCAAGGGGAGTGGTGGGTCTAGGTTGTTCATTGCCACATTCCCACAACTTCACAGTCCCCCCTGCACAGCATATTTCCCCTCTCGTCCACCCAATGTATTGGCTTTGGAGGAATGAGTCTGTCTACTTCATTAGGGAAGTTGTGGGGTTAAGGTCTGTGAGCCTTACTAACAGTTTCTTCACTTTTTTGGTGCTTTCGAAAACTGTACAGACCTAACCTTTGCTCTTATCTTCTGATAATCCACAAATGGTTTTGTTCATTGCATTTGTTTGTTCAGTGAAGGAAGGGAGGCAACCAGACTTGTCAACCAACTTGTCAAAATCTAATATAAAATCAGACTCAAACCCATTTTCAGATCATTAAATGGATCCCAGAAGTTGTGCTCCCTGTGATTATAATAAACCAAGGTTGAAAATATCCACCACTTTATATGGGAACATGCTTTTTTGAACTCAGTGGGGCACATGACTGAGCAGACATCTACAGAGGATTGCTCTGTAGGTGAAAGAAGTCCGTTATATTCAGTGGCCCTTTAAAATACATGGTTTATCATGCACAACAATAAAATGCAATGTTAATTATTAACGAATAAAATTTTACAGATCGCTTTATGATGTACCATTCCATATTGCCTTGAAGTGTGAATATTCTACACTTCAAGTACCCCCACCTTCCAAAATTGTCATCTTCTCTGAACCTCTTTTTTATTTAGGGTGAAAGTCCATCCCTATTCACCTAGGGGCCAGCCCCACTTAACAGAATGGGACTTGCGAAGACGTGTAAGATTGGCTGGTTAATCTCATGCCACAGTTGTTTCTCCAAAGCCACCAAAGAGCTGTTTACTGGGGTTGGATGCATATTTTTATTATTATTATTGTTATTATTATTATTATTACATTTTTATACTGCCCATAGCCAAAGCTCTCTAGGCAGTTGACAGCAATAATCATAGAATCATACACTCAAGTCACCCATCCCACTTCTGCCCAGGCCTGACCTTGCTTAGCTTCCAAGATTAGGCAGGATCAGGCACTTCAGGCTACATGGAAAGAAGTCCATGAGACCTGCAATGTATTGGATGGGGTAAAAATACCCAAATAAATAAAATAAAATAATGAAATAAAATAATAAAATAAAATAAAATAAATAAAATAAAATAAAATAAAAATAGAGGGATCCATTTCATGCACTGGTTTCACAGCTTTGAATCTGGGAAACAAGAAAGGCCAAGCAAAGAATATCTGTTCTTTTTCTCAATCACATTAAGAAGAATGAAAAACGGGAACCCTGTGTTTGTCCCTGCAGCTGAATAATTTCTTTGCTCAGCTTGAAAAACCTACATAAAAGCTCAGCCAGGCTTGCCGCCACCAGCTTTGCTTTTCCAAACTGCCGTTTGGCCCAAAGGTGCAAATCATGACAAGATATGATGGCATGGCAGCCAAACCCAAATCCAGAAAGGCACCCAAACTGCTTTCCTGGTGCCCTTCTACTTCTGATCAAGTAGACTGATAATTTTTGAACACATTTGTGTCTGCTTGTCTTGATTTCCCTTTTCCAAGGGACCAAAAATATCTTAAGAATTTGTGAACAAGCTAAACACTGGGAGGAAGGGGGATATTTTTTTTCTCTTTTCAGCAATCAACACAGTGGCTTGTCTTTAACTTTTAATTATTTTTTTTCCCTTTTGTTAAACGGAAACTAGGAAAGATAGAAGAATGGTAGGAAGAGAAAAACTATATGAACCTCTGTTTGTTGCCATGGCAACACATCACTTGCTGTTTACATTATTTTGTCAGCTATTACTGGTTCAAGCTAGAAGTTTCTTCGTGTACCTACAGAGATCTATCTGCAAAGTTTAATGTGTGATGGACCTGCCACACCCCTCCCCTCATAGTAGAACAACCGTCTGAGAAAGG
Organism: Varanus komodoensis; assembly: GCF_004798865.1. Taxonomy (NCBI): domain Eukaryota; kingdom Metazoa; phylum Chordata; class Lepidosauria; order Squamata; family Varanidae; genus Varanus; species Varanus komodoensis. The sequence continues at coordinate 5,478,273 of NW_025335780.1, forward strand.
CTCTGCATGAAAACTTAGCGTTTATCCTCTGATTTTCCCTTTGCCCAAAGCAAGGTAAACTTTAGAACTTCTGATGAAAGCAATCAGACCCTCCACTTTCTGTTTGATTATCCCACTGATCAGAAACTTCTGCATATTGATGCAAAATGAAGGTTCCTCATGAGGAAGTCCCAAAGAACTTTTTTTTTTTGTTTTATTAACCAAACATACATCACTAAATCATATTCATTTCAACAGAACCAAGGAACCTTCTTTCCACTCCCATCAATACAGTTACTTATCTGACTCATCCCAAATTGCCATCTAGAAATGGGATTATTTTATTTAGTCAGTTTATTATATTTATATGTATTTTATTTATTTATTAGATTTTTATCTTGCCACATTAGCCAATGAGGGTCTCATGCTTCCCAGGTGAGTTTCTGCCTGCAGTTCTTGAGGGAGACAAGACTGCACCCCTTTCCTTTCACCATGACTATAACATGCAATATTAAGAACATAAGAATAGCCATGTTGGATCAGACCAAAGGTGGCAAACCAGATCCCAGATCACTCTAGCAGGATGGGTACAAGACCTCTCCTTGCTCAAGCTCCTCAACATCTTTCCTGGTTAGAACTCTCTTTCACAGTCCATCAAAGCTGCTTTTCCATCATAGGTATTTGCCAAATACATGTAGAGGCATTCGTAGTGATTCTGTGTTTGGGGTCATTGTGATCCAGCTGCCTCTAGAGATATCTGCAAGCAACCTGGACCTCATTTCAGCCAACAGCCACACAAACGCATGTTTCAAGGATCCTTAGATGATCCACTACTTTGTTTACAGGTAGATCTTCACAACATTGTTTCAGTTTTCCTTCCCACATATCTAGGAGTGTCAACAGCATTGTTTGTGGTTTTCAAGTTATGGGCCAAAGGAAAGAAAGACAGTGATTCCCATTTCTTCAATATATAATGATACAGCAGCCTAAAATTACAAATCCAGACCCAATATTGTTCTTCATTATACTAAAATTAAAGGGGTTGTGCATATCTGATATGTAACTAGATTGGAATGTATCTAAATAAGCATTTTTATGCAACACTGCTTGGAGCAGTGAAGTTACCACATACTCCAACACCTTGCCCAAGAATGGTAAATTCGACACATACAGGTATGTGGTTGGTTCTATTTCTATGGTTGAGGCCCCATCGGTGCAGGTGTTCAAGGATAGGCTGGGTGTCCACATGGTGGGCATGTTGTGAGTGGAGCCGGCTGGTGCCGGAGGTCAGACTAGATGGCCCGGGAAACCCCTTCCGACTCGGTCTGTTTTCTATGTTTCTATGTTTCTAGGTAGTTATCTGAAATCCCAGAATCTAAAGTTGGTGTCTTCAACAAGGGGCATTCACCACTGCTCCTTGAAAGCTACAGAAACGTTGCCATCTATCAAGGGAGGATAGACCACATTACATGTCCAGGAACCCAGGCCAGCCCAGGTACACAAGAATGTAACGAACTATATCAGGCTTCAGTCCTCCAAACATTCTGACCATATCAGCATGTTGCTCAAGCTGAAAGGTATCCATAGCACTATCAGATGGTGTGTATGTGTGATGTGCCTTTGCAACTATACTGTTTTACTGCAAAAGGCTAGTTCCCAAAAAAGCCTTTTTTTTTCTTTTTTCTTTACTTATGAATGGTTTCACATGTAATACTTTCCTCCTTTTTGATGGCTTTCTTAAGGATGATCCCCACCCAAATTCTTTCCACACCACCCAGATACTGTCTCCTGCCTTGATATTCCCCCACTCCCACCACCTTTTATGATGCAGCTTGAATCAGCTTACTTCGACTCCCATCGTGGGAAGTTCAGTCTTGGAACTAAAAGGAAGAAAGGTACATAGGAAGCTGTATTGGACCACTGCTGTATCTAGTGCAGTATTGCCAGTTCAGACCAAGGGTAGCTCTCCAGAGTTCAAGACAAGAGGCTTTCTAGCCCTACCTGAAGATGCCAGGGTTGGACCCAAGATCTTCTAGAAGCAAGTCATGTGCTCTACCAATGAACTGTGCATCCCTCCTTGAACAGGAATGCAAACAGGTGCTGCTGGTGGACTCAGATGTGCAGTTCTTCAGCCAAACTGTGAGGCTATTTAGTTCAGAAATCAGATAAGCGACACTAAAGTATTTCAGTAAGCTAAAAATATTGGCAAAGAGTTTGAATCTTGACAATCCTAGATTTCCCCCAGAAGTAAATGTGGAGGTTCCACTTCATGGTCAACATCCTAGGAAATTGTGGGGAAGCCAAAACAACTGAGTAATAGAGTATAACAGTTTTGCTCTCTCTCTCTCTCTAACCCAGAGACACTTACACAAGAAACTACAATCTTTGCACTCTTTCACATCTGTTAAGCAGTAACCAAATGCATTCCTGAATACATTTTTAAAAACTCAGAGGAATCCAGATGAAAATTCAAATTCCATAAAAATTTCTCCCAAAGTATTAACATCCACACTTCCCAAATGTTCCTCAAAACCTTGGCATGTTGAAATTAAAATGCTGGCTAGGGAATACTGTGTTTTTAGGACTTTTTTCTCTGTAAATATGCGTACAATTGTGCCTTTTAAACTTACGCTGTTTGAAAAAAAAATAAGCCTACATTTCTGATTATTGTTTTAATGGTAGAAGAATGCAGAACTATAATGAGCCAGTGCAATCACAGGTGGAAGTGGCATAGACTGGAAATCAACTCTCTTATCTATCGCCTTTAGAGCATGTTCTGCACACATCTTGTAAGTGTTTTCGACATCAGCAGCTCAAATCTGTCACTCCCAAGGTCTCATTTCAGTGGCTCTGCCCTCTCCACTGGCTTGGGGGTTTCCCCACAATTTACACAGTTATTCTAAACAGTTGAAATGCTTCTCCTAAGCCTTAATGACTCATACTTAGCAGCCTAAAGGTACAATTTGTTGGTATTTTGGATGCCATTCCTTTTGCTTTGGGCTTTGCCCACAACAGGGATGCAACCCCAAGAGCGTCTCCAGAATGGAAATTGGCCATCAGGATGAAAGGTAGTCCCCAGCCCTTCACTACATATGTAAACCACATGGTACCTAATGACTGATCTGTGAAATGTGAGTGAAGAGGAGGAGGAGGATTCATCAAACCGGAGAAATATCTGTCCCAAAAGCAAACGCTCCATTCAATGTGCATTTGTTGCATGTTTGACAAAATGTACAACAGAGAACAATTAACTTAAAAGGATCGGTTGTATGTGGAAAGGACGATTATCAGAGGAGAATGAAGCCAAGGAAATGTTTTGCAGATGTACTGCATTTAAATTAATAAAATCTCATTAGGTTTTATGTTTGCCAATAATGGCTGGAAAAGTTACCATACATTGTAAGAACAATTACCCAAATCTTCACTGTCTCATTAGGTTTGTCATACTGTTTTCATTATAATACATTAGAACTTGCAAGTGAGCTTTCAGTAATGACATATTGTTCCAATTCGCCTTTCAGCAGGCTCTAAGATATTTTAGTATTTGTGTTATAAGCCAGCAGGTGTCTTCACTTTGCTTTCTCCCCACCCCAATCCATTTTATACACAGACCTCCAGACATAGAAAGGAATGTAAAAGGGCCTTCGACAGTCACATAAAAATAAGTCTGATTAGAGGAAAGCAGTACACACCATTTTTATGTTTGGGAAGTAATTCAAAGCATTAGCAATGTGCACCTCTGGATAGTTCTCAATTGCTGAAGGTTCTCTTGCAATATTTAGTGTTTAAGGTGTATAAATAACCATGCAGTTTGGAGATTTTGCATAACAAATACAAAATGCTGTTTTGAATGTCTAAGGAATTATAAACTTCAGTTTGAATAATCATCCGTCTTTGAGCTACTCAGGCTAAACATTCAAATGAATAATATTTAAAAGGCTTGGTTTTTACCTATTAAGAATCATAAGTAGCTTTTTATGTCATTAAAAAGAAAACATAGTTCCAGCAAACAAGGATGGATGCCAATCAAGCGTTCTGTAAATTGCAGTGAGCATTATTATTTTAGACATCCCGGTCTTCAAAAAGACATTCAAAAGCATAGTTCCTGCATGACAAAAGAGCGGACTTTGCAAAACATTCCACGTAATTGCTTCCACTGCTGCATCTTCTTGAAATGTTAAACCATAGAAAATACCTGCTGGAGCAGCCGTATTTCTGGAGCAACCTCATTCCCCATGACACACACATCCCTGGCGCACCCATGTGTGTTGGACCAGAAACACAGAAACAGAAACAGAGCGAGTCAGAAGGGCCCTCCTGAGCCATCTAGTCTGATGCCCAGATCTAGCTGACTCCGCTCACAACATGCCTACCATGTGCATGTCTAGCCTATCCTTGAACATCCCCACCAAGGGGGCCTGAAACACCACTGGTGTATTGGACTGCAGCTGCTGTAATTCCCATCTAGCATGGCCAGTGGCTGAGGAGATGTGAGATGTATTTACTTATTTATCTGGCCAGGGCGACTTCTTTTCTTTTCTTTTCTTTTCTTTTCTTTTCTTTTCTTTTCTTTTCTTTTAACTTTTCTTTTATAACTTTTCTTTTATAACTTCTTTTATATCGTTTATATTTTTTATTTATTTTGTATTATTAATTTTAATTTTATATTGCTATTTTTGTATTGTATTGTATTGTGTTGTAAGCCGCCCCGAGGCTTCGGCAAGGGGAGGCATAGAAATGTTCTAATAATAATAAATAATAATAATAATAATAATTTATAACATCAGAGGTTAGCTCCGATCACCATGGCTAAGGGTCAGGAATTCCGGGAGTTATACTCCAAACTGCTGCAGGACACCTTGCTGGGCTATTTATTTATTTAATTTCTATACCCCTGGTAGCCAAAGCCCTCTGGCTAGTTCACAACAATTTCTCAAAATTGCAAAATGAAATGAAATGAAATGCATATTTGTTGTTAGTTGCAAAGTTGTGCCTGACCCATCATGACCCCATGGACAACTTTCCTCCAGGTTCTCCTGTAGCAAAAGGCATATAGAAGCAAAATAAAACACAATTAAAAAACACCAAAATACAAATTAAAACATTTAAATTTCCAGTATACAAAAATGTAAAGCAATTTAAATATTGAAAAAATCAATATAACTAGAACTACTTAAAGCAGTCAACACATCCTATGCCATTAAAACCCATGAAATGCCTGGAAACTGAGGGCATTTTTAACCTGACACTGAAAACGTGACAGTGCCAGACAGGTCTCAATGGTGAGATCATTTCAAAATGGGTGGGGGGGGGGCACCACTGAGAAGGCCCTCCTCCATGTTGTCTCTTTCTGGGTTTCCCTTGGAGCTGGGAATTGGAAGAAGGCCCCAGATACAGACTGCCTGGGTAGGCTGAAGTGGGAAGAGGCATTCCATCAGGTATTCTGGCCCAAGCTATGCAAGACCTCGTAGGATCAAACCAGCCCCTTGACTTGCAAGGTGAAGCATATACAGTAGGCAGCCAAGATAGGCAAGAAAAGACCCTGAAAATATAGCTTCCAGTTTTGTTCTATGGGCAACCTGTTTGCCTCCAACTCCATTCTAGAATTTGCAACTGCAGTATTTGCAGAATGAAGGCCTGTTTTCATAATTGTAATCCCTTCAAAACATGATTCCCGAGAGTGGAACATCTCTGTCTCTCCACTACACAAACACACACGTGCAAAATTCCACAGGTGGGTAATTTAGCTTTCCCCCAAAGGCAAAGAAGATCTTGAGCTGGCCCTGAGACCAAGATTTCAGACCATTGTCCCTTACAGACACCTGGCCTGTTAGACATTGGCTTATTCCTCCAAGGTCTCCTGGGTTGTTACAAGCTTTCTTAATTTATTTCTTGGTTCTATGATTCCTTCTTCCCCCATCTTAATTTGTGCATGGACTTTAATTAATATCTTCCATCATGGTTCATAGATTTGGCAAGCTTTTATTAAGTGGGGGGAGGTGGGGGATGTAAATGTGCTCACCTAGCAAAATTTCATACACTTTCCATCCTAGAAAAAAAATCTGTTACAGATTCCTGCACTGATATTTCTCCTTCCTTTGTTTTTATATTATTACACTGTAAAACAAGATAACCCCCAATGGATCGTGCCTGCCACAATTTCGAGATTGCAAATAGATAGGAAATAGATATAGATACACAGGAAGGCCAAATATTCAACAGTTTCAACATCTTTAAATGGCTTTTAAAAATACACGAGGCTCTCCTGCTGTCTTAGGACCTTAAAGGGAATGTAAACCATACACAGAATGTCATTTCTTCTGGGCAAGGTAAAAAACAACATAATTGTATTTGGCATGGAAAAACTTTCCCAGGGGGCTTCACTTTTAAGGAACAAATATTCCGTGCCAACCTGCTTTGTTTTCTTTTGACCATTAGATATTCAGGGAAGGGGTTTGCTATGCTTTCTTATTCTAACTCTCCTGCATTGTTCTAAAATGTCTCCAAACCAACAGCTTGTTTTGCTGTACTTCCCGGGAGCATTGTCCAAGGGAAAGCATTCCACATTTGACCAAGACGAACTGAGAAGGAATTCTCATGCTGCTACAAAATAAATCTTCTCTGTCCTGTTCAGTCGCAAAGTCATGCCCAACTCTTTGCGACCCCATGGACAACATCCCTCCAGGTTTCGCAGTCCTCCGCCATCATCCAGAGGCCACCCAAGCCCACACCCACCTCTCCAGTGACCCCATCCAGCCACCTCAGCTCTGCTGCCCCCTTCTTCTTTTGCCTTCAATCGTTCCCAACATCAGAGTCTTTTCCAATGAGTCAACACCTAGTTGTATAAGCAAACCACTCCAGAAAGGGGCGACAGAAAGCAAACAGAGAAAATAACAGCTTACCACCACCTTTCCAACACATCCTCCTCCAGATGTTCCTCAACTAGAAATACATTGCCACCATATTACCTGGAACTATGACTATGTCACTACCCAAACCATGAGTATTCATTGTGCATTCATGATTCCTCACCCATGGTAGTTGGTGGATACTGTACGCACTGTCTTCATCCCCAAGGTCCCTCCTAAAGTTCTTTTTTGGAAGTAAAATGAGGTGTTATTTGGAAAGGGCACAATAAAATTTTTGTGTGCTTGCACAAGTCCATGATACCACAGTACCACCTAGTGGTTACATAAAGGGACATCTCAAAAGGCAAAGGGAAAAAGCATGTGTGAAGGAACTTGTCAGAATCCCACAAAGTATCTGCGAGCTGAAGTCTTGATAAAGGGGTGGCTTTACCAGTTGCTTGAGACCTGAGCCAGGGGCCCCAAGCCATTGGAGACTTTGGTTCTGCCTCCCTGGAAGGATTTATGGTTAGGGAACACCAACCTGGACCCATCCACTACCCAGACAAGGAACAGCTACATAAAGCCTTCCTCACTCTTCTCTGCTAGAAGGAAGTTTTGTAAGTGAGAACTTTTGGCTGTGTTGCATCTTTGGTCTGACATCTTCTTAAGCTGGTTTAGGAGGCTTTTCAGCTGAAGAGCACAATAAAAAGACTACTAAAGGATAAATGTTCCAAGTGACCTGAAATTCTCTTACACCTTAGGCAGCAGCGAAGATGGCCTTCAAGCCTTGTCCATATCCAGCCAGTTCCACCAATTACCTTTTGCAGGTGGCTCCTCCCACTTGTGGGATGGCAGTTTAGTGCTTCCAGGGTGTATAAAGGCTGGAGGAACTCCCTTATGCAGTGTCCCCATTGATACCAGAGTGTAGGAACAATTATTGTTGAATTGAACAATCAGTTCAAGTTGTAACAACCCAGATTCAGGCTGGACATCAGGAAAGGTTTCCTCACTGTCAGAGCAATATGATAGTGGAACCAGTTGTCTAGGCAGGTTGTGGGCTCTTTCACACTGGAGATATTCAAAAGGAAACTGGACAGCCCTCTGAGTGGGATGATGTAAACTGGTGACCTGCAACAGCAGGGGATTGGATCCAATGACCTTCTTGGTCCCTTCCAACTCTACTATTCTATGATTCGATGATTTCCAGTTGTGTTTCCACTTGCTTCAGGTTGTCTTTTGGAAGGGCTATACTGTTGCTGTGCCAGTGGTGGGAGCCACTTACAGAAAAGAAGTGGTCAGACAGCTGCGCTCATGCAGGCAGCACTGCATTCTGCCCATGAGTGTGAACTGTCTTGTACTTTGCATGGGCATTCTTTATACTTGCAGAGGAGCCAAGCACTGGGAGAAGCAACCAAGTGGAATAACAGCCCTTCTTGCCAGAACCTGGATCCGAAATGCCCTATCTGCACTGCAGGCATGCCAACAAAAATGAAGCTAAACTGTAGATCATGCTTGAGGATGCTTGTGCAAGCTTATTTCCCCAAATCTATGTATCTGCATGGGCCATTCTGTTTGCTGAAGCAGTTACAACAGGGCTTATATCCAACATTAGTTTTACTTAGAGGAGGCCCATATAAATCAATATTATTTAGACTGCCATTGGTTTTCACCCAATGATGGAAGGGCTCCTTAAACATCTCACTCCTTGGAAAGGAAGCATTCTAAGCTACTTCCAGTTGCTAAGTTCAATATGTCACTGACTCTTTCACCAAGGTGTTTCTATCAGGAGGGGTCCATTTCAGCAACCTATTAATATTCTCCCCTCTTTGTTACTTTTCGCAGGCTGTTGGGAAAGCTACTGTGTGTGCATGTGAGCATCTTTGACCAAGAGAGTGGGCAAGGAAGCAAAAAAGGAGAGCATAAAAAATGGAAAAGTCTACAAAAGACTACAAAAACATTAAATACATGAAATTGCTTGTGGCTGATAGTGAGTTACAAGTTCTGGAGACGATAGGACAGAACCGTGATATAACTTATGGTGGCCTCTGGTGCTAGTAAGTTATGGGATGTTCAAATATATGAGAAACCCTGTAACTTACTGGAGTCTATATCATTACTTCATTATAGCTGGGGACATTCGAAATGGCTGAAATTCAGCTAAGACTCCTCAGCATCAATCATAAAACTTAGCAAATCAGAACCAATATTGATTTTATACCAGTCTGAGTGCTGGCATCACTATATCTATAGGAGAAAAATATATAATTTTGTTTTCTTTGTGCTCTTGTGAAAATGATGGGTTAAAAAGTGAAATTAAATAATGGGCAATGCTTCTAATAAAGGAAGACATTCTAATGGCTTCTAATAGAGCCTGTTTCTAATAGGCTGACCTATTAACCTTAATGAGAATGGTTAATTCCATCTCCTTTTGCACAATGAAGTACAGTTTCACCACCAGCAGCAGAACGGGGCAATGCATAGGAGCAAAAGCTTTATGCAGGCCGAAGTGTGTTAGAAATAGCCACAAGTTTTGATTGGTTACACCTGCTAGAGGTCAGCATAACATGGAGCAAGCATCCAGCCACTGGGCTGCCCAACCACTGGCCAATCCCATTCTTTTAGAGGATGAGCTGGGATCATGTTGGTGCAGAATGCTGCAATCCTCTGCCCAATACGGACCTGCTCTTGAGCCCAGAGCGTGTGTCAGGCATGCTGGTCCCCAAGCTTTGTGGGACCTGGGAGCAGCATCCTTACAGGGTTCCAATTTGGGGCAGTGCGATCTCCTGCAATGGATCTGGCCCAATGGCTCCAGTGCCTGGAATGAGAGGCCATGATGAAAATATAGAGGCTGTGAGAGGCAGCTAGAGCAATGCACCTCGCCTTTGCATTGGGAAAGCAATGCCTCTGCACTGCCGAGGCCAATGGCAGATGAGAGTCGACCTTCTTCCCAGCAGTCAGGGCCAGCTATGGCCAAGGCTGCCAGCTAGGTCTCCTGTGTATGAGGAAGGAGTAGATGGGAGGGAGACATCTCGTTCACAGGTCTGTCCCAAGCTCCCCTCCCACCTTAAGCCAGCCAGCACAACCAGTTGGTTCCCCGGTTAGGGTTTGAGCCCCGCTGTGGCCCAGTGCCAAACCAAACCGGCTGTGCACGAGTGAGGACTTTTCCTTTTGCTCTCGCTTGCCCTCCATGATGCAACAGGAGTGGCGATGGGGCCCCACTAAGCAGGGATCCAGAGGCTCCTATTTTTAACAATGTTGCAGAAACATTATGGGATTGTATATATAAAGCAAGGTTAGCAATGCTGGAAGCACGAACTAGAGGGATGTTTCATACATCCCACCAACAGGCAGGTGAATATTTCTTAGATTTTATATGCTTGAGAATATCACGTATGGTTAAAAGAATAAAATATAATGCAAAGAGTTAAAAGGAGAGGATACTGTACAAAAGGACCACACCAGTCTGATGCATGCAGGCAACCTCATCTGAGGGGTCGTGGCAGCTGTCACCACAAACAAACCCACGCTCTTTGTTCTGAAGCGTGTGTGGGCCCCTGGGTGCAGCCTGCCAGGGTCCCACTGGAATCCCTTGTGCTGGGATTCTTGGCAGCCCCCGTGTCCTACGGAAGCACAGGTAGATTGCAGGTTGCACTCAGCCTGCTGCAACCTGGATGTTTATACAGTACTGCAGGATGCACCACCTGCAAAAAATGTGATGCACCACTTGCTAGCCTCCCTCCTTTCACCCTGAAGTACACAATCTGGGTTTGGCAAAAAGAGGGTAAAGATCTATTAAGAATTCAGGAAAAATGCCCAGGAGAGGAAATGCCTGGCCAGATTCTGAGCACACACCAATAAGAAGGTTAAAGAGGCAACTCAATGGCAAACCACAAACAAAAGGGGGTAATGCCATCTTGCTAGCATAATCCTGTGCTAAGCTGCCTGCCCAGCTCCTTGAAGACTCACTTGGTTGGCAGCAAAGTTATCCTGATGCTTATTTAGGTCTTTCCCACTTTGACTGGGGCAAAACCACACTTAGGTCCCTGTATTGATGAAACCGTGGAGAATGTCTTCGCATGACTATCTCAACTGTTCTTGCTTCCTGGAAGGCTTGCTCCTGGCACCAGTGCTGGAAGAGATGGACCTCCCCACTTCCTCCCTCAGTGGATTCTGTCTCTCTGTCCCCCATGCTCCCTGGCTTGGGTGAGATTTCAGAGGAATCGTTTATCTTTTGTCTGTTGAATGCCAGTAATGACTCATTCCCAGCTTTGAATACAATTTGGAAGATTCCCAATTGCTCAGTTTACTAAGTGATGGTGCATTGGAAAAGGGAGATTTCTGTCTCCAGGAACTGGGTAAGATGGAATCAGTACAGTCTGATGGAGATAGAAATGGCAAAGAGCAGAGCAACAGATAAATAAACAAAAAAGGAACAGTTATTTGCTGTTGTCGTGTGTCTTCAAGTCAACTTATGGCAACCCTATGGATCAAAGCCCTTCAAAATGTCCTGTCCATGACAGTCTTGTAAATTCAAGGCAGTGGCTTCCTTCATGGAGTCAATCATATTCTCTCTTCCTTCACTTCTTCTGCATTCAACTTTCCCTAGCATGATTGCCTTCTCCAGAGAGTCTTGCCTTCTCATGATGTGAGAATAAAGATCTTCAGTACCAACTCCAGCTAAGGGCCATGAACAGCTCTACCTTAATAAAGTCCCAGGATATCTCTTTTCTATTCCAGGGTCCTAGAGGTCAGTTGCAGAGGCTGGCAATAAACTGCAACAGCTGGAGAAACAGTTTCGTTGACCATGCAGAAGCAGAAGACCAGCTTCCAAGCATTTATATAGTCCAATCCAGAATCTTCAGAAAGGTTGCCACTGGCTGTGACCAGTGTTGATCACCCATCTTCCCTTCAGCATCACATAACCTATAGAGTGAAGGTGCCACTGGCACCTCCAACATGGGCTCCCTTCCCCCTTTGACAAAATATTTTTATTTAAGAAACATGAAAAACTTGGCAATGTGAGGTTCTTGTCCCTGATCCCGAGCCAGCCTATCTGTTCAGTGCACAGGAAGAAAAATGGTTTCTCGCTTCCCCAAACTTAGCCCCTTTCTTCCTCTCCCTTCTGAGCCCCTAGACTGACTTATTTATTTATTTATTAAAACATTTCTATGCCGCTCCTTGCCGAAGCCTCGGGGCAGCTCACAACACAAAATAAAATACAATAAAATACAAAAATGACAATATAAAATTAACAATATAAAATAAATAACAATATAAAAGACTTGCTCTTTCTCTCCAAACTCAGCCTCCAGGCTAGCTATTCGTCTCCCTGAGACAAGTCTTTGCTCATTGCTTCTCCCCATCCTGCCTCCAGAATCAGTTTTTTTCCTTCCCGCTACCCCATTTCCTTGCTATTTCCCCTTCGCTCTGAGCCTCTAGCCTTGCTAGTTCCCTTTCCCATCACTCATTCTTCCTTCAGCTATCTGGGCTTCTGTGGTGAGTGTTATGTAACCATCTATATCCTCTATGACAGCCATATTGTGGGGGTGCCCACAACAGTTTGAACCTGTGCCCACAGGTCCAAAAAGGCTGGGTACCCCAACTCTACTGCGTTAGCCTTTCTGGCTTGCCATCCTGGAAAATGTCTGAGTCCGTTCTCCAGCACTGGACTTTCAGCTTCTTTTCAGTATGACCTGAAGTCACATGCTGCATGACCATTCCAGAAAGCCTTATTTATTAGCATTCTGGTGGCTGCCTTTTCAACCTTCTTTTCATGATCCATCTTATATTCCCTGTCAACACGCCAGGGAACAGACCAGGTCCTGGCCCATCATGTGATTATGCACCTGCACAGAGTGTCCAGAGAACTTCACATTAGGAATGAGCCACAAATGCACATCAGAAGAGATAACCGCAAGCAAACCTCTCCACCTTGATTCTGCTCATGCCCAACCCACCTTCTGCTGCCTTGTGCTTGTCCCACAAGGGGTAAATATTCCTCATCTTGAGGAAATGGGAAGGCATGGCAGGCTGTGGAGGGAAAAGTGGGAGGTCTCAGTTTTGGCAGGAATATATGCTCTGAGCATTGAGCCCATCATGTTCAGCATGGAAAAATCCTGAGACCATAGTTGCTCATCAAAGGAGAAGCACAACAGGTGACTTCATGAGAGTCTTCCATCATCTCCTGTTCCTTTTTGGATAGCTCTGCATCCCCCTCCGCTCCTCTCCTTCACCTTCTTCTGCATTTTACAGATCACAGTCCTTTATCTGAAGGTGATATGTAGTTGAAGAGTTGCTCAGCTGAAGTCCAGTATGGACGTTTAAAAAAAGAAGAGCCGGATGCTGAACTCTCCTGTGACGTGCACTTGAACATCACACCAAACAGTGTGATGCTCTGGTCACAGTCTTCCACACCACGGTGAAATGTAGTAGATATTTATTCATTTTTCAATCTTTACAAATATTTCTAAAAATTTGTCTGAGCTACTATTTTGGTTTTATTGTTTTTATATTGTGTTTTATGAGGTGATTGTATGCTATAGCTTTACGATTGCCAAGTGGCTGGAAAGTTTCAGCTCTGCAAGCGCCTTCTGGCAGGTAAGGGGAACCTTCTTCAGTATCGTTATCTCTGTAGTGGCCCCACTGTTTTGAGCGTCCTGTGCACGTCAAGTGATAACACGGCCAATGACGTCTATTTCCATTCCAGGTCCCAGCACAACACAGCGTGGGGAAGCCAAAGCAGCGAGTGAGTACAACCACAAGGCCTGGTACACCCACTCACCGCTTGATGTTGCCGTCAGTCACCGGACAATAACCATGCATGTGCAGAGTAGCGCTAAGGGTTCACCAACTGGGCATAAGCCCTGGCCTGAGGGAAAGATGAACAAGCGGGTCCTCGATGCAGTCAAGCCTGGCTCTCTAGAAGCAAATACGACAAAGCTGAGGCTGCCATACTTCACGAGAAGCCAAGACCCACTGGAGAAGATAATCATGCTAGGGGAAGTTGAGGGCAGAAGAAAAGAAGGAGGACCAAATATGAAGTGGATTGTCTCTGTAAAGGAAACCACCGCTTGGGATTTGCAAGAGCGGAAGCGGCTGTCTTGGGCAGGACATTTTGGAGGGGCCTTATGCGTAGGTTTGCCATAAGTTGGAGATGACTCGATGGCCAAGAACAACAAGGAACCATTATAACTGGTAGGGAAAGAACTTCAAAAGTTTGTAGGAACTTTGTAAACCCTCCTAAGCTCCTTGAGGAAAGTCATGATACTATCAATGAAATAATCTTAATCTTCTCTTGTTAGATTCCTTTGCAGTGGCCTAATTCCTTCCTCACATCATTGTGAACACACAGAAATAGCCCTTTTTTATTAAATGTGCAGATATATTAATGACCTCGTTGAGCATGCATGATTGTGCAACTTCTACATTGCTTGTTTTTCTCTGTCTTCTAACTGTATATTTATTGCATCTTGTTTTACAGGTTCTGTATTTTATGTGTGTTGTCAGTATCCCTATTTGTTCTTGTGTTTCTGTCCTCTAGTTAATTTCTAGCTATTCTAGAGGTGAGCATCCTATGATTTACTTAGCTTACTTTGCAGTTAATCAACTGCTGAAAATACACAGAACAATTTGTTTCCTGCAGATTGTACCTGTGAAGTATGCTTGGAATGTTTTCTTAATTTACAGCATATTTTTCTTTATCTTCTTTCCTGGATGGCAGTCTGGTATGTTCAAGCTGCTCTCTCTGCATGTATAAATCCTTTCTCAAATGCATTTTTTCTGATATAAATTGCTTTTGGTATGTCTCTTTACGGGTAAACTCCTGGAAGGCGGGTTGTTTTTCCCCCAGTCCTATGGAATACCAAATCATGCCAATAAGTTTGCTGTTCTGTAACATTGAATCAAAGTTGGCTATTTTTATTTCTCTGATGTAGTAGTCTGACTTCATTAGAGTATTATGAAGCATCCAATGCACAACTGAGTCAACATGGGTTTAAAACACAGCTCAGGGCTGCTTGTGGCACCAGAATGCTTGTTATCATGGCAGCTTTTCAGGTACCAACCAGATAGATTGATCCCGTAAAGAATGCTCAAAAGCCCGATGTGTTCACATGACACTGTAGACAACATGCACAAATGAAAAGCATGAACAGAAGATTTTTGTTCTGATGCATAAACGGAACAGAAGCATAGAGTTAGATCTGGATTAAGTTAGTTGCATCTAAGTCCCACTGAAACAAAGGAGAAAGTGAGCTGACTACTTCTCCTTCTCCTTCTCCTTCCATTGCATTTATATCATGTCCTTCTTCCTTTTGCAAGGGCCTCAAGGCAGCTTATAAGGCTCTCCTCCTCTCCGCTTTATCCTCACAACAGCAACCCTGTGAGAGGTGAGGCTGAGAGGCAATGAGTGGCCCAAAGTCACCCACTGGGCATCATGGCGGAGTGGGGAGCAGAACCCGGATCTCCTGAGTCCCAGACCAACACTCATAACCACTACACTACAGTGGACTTGAATCCCAATTGCTGTAGGAAGGCCAACTAATCTCATTTTGCTCTCCAGCACTCCCTCTGACCAGCATACCACATGGGTTCTGCTAAGCAGTCTGAACTATCTACGCACTGAGAACTGAGAGGAGTTCTCTTCTTCCCAGTAGAGCTGCTCAGTCAGTTCAAGTGACTGAAGATGAATTAATCTGTTTGAATGCTTGCAATGGGCTAGAATGCCCTACACAAGATATTAGCCATAAAGGTATTACTTCCTTAAAAATGTGTATAGTTCATGTTGCATTGTGTGGTACTTACCTTTGGTTCTATGATGTCCTGTGGAAAAAAAAACCAAACTGCTTTTGCTAAACTGGCTAGACCCTTTCCCCCTTCTTTTCTGTTTCCTGGCTAGTTGCCAGAATTTGTGTTGGTGACACCAAATTATTAAAAGAAAGGCACAAACTATGGTGGACATGAGGAGAATGATCTGTCATTAGACTGTCACACAGTTAATAGTATCAGTGGTAGTAATAATATTTCAGGGGTGATGACTAAATCAATTAACCCTTTTCCTCATGCTATATTCCTAATCAAAATTTCTCTCTCACGAGTTGCAAGCTGACTTAAAGGCGTCCTATGCATGCAGGTATTTTTTCTTCATGTTTGCAACCTTGCAAATTTAAATTGTACGATTGAGCATGAGGCAGAAACAGCACAAGATATTACAAAAGCATAATTCCTCACTCAAATTCCCTACCAGTATCCTAACTTGTTCTCTGAGGAGTAATCTTTATGTAACCCGAACAACACCTTCCACACATAAGATGAAGGTATCAGATGGGTTTAGGGGAATTCTGAGGTTTGGAGTGCATTTTTAAAAGGAAAGTTCTAATATTGCTTTTAGGGGGGCAATCATCTTGGAAGGGAAGGGAAGGGAAGGGAAGGGAAGGGAAGGGAAGGGAAGGGAAGGGAAGGGAAGGGAAGGGAAGGGAGACCTAACAAGGACTGACAAGGCTGAGTGGCCAAATTGCTGAGTGTCTGCTAGGTGGGTGTTGCAGTCTGGTGAACTGGGACCTTGGAATCCAGGTGCTTCTCCCCACTCCGCCCTGAAGCCCATTGGGCCAGACACAGAGGCTCAGTCCGGCCTATTTCAAAGGGCTGCGGTTTTGAGAATAAAACACAGCTGTGCAAGCTGCCTTGGATTTCTCACAAGAGCGAAAAAGGCAGGATACGCATGCAAAGCCATAATAATCTGGAATGGAAAGGGGCATGGCTGGAGGACTTCCTGAGCAGGAGTACTCTGTAAGCCCACACTGAAACTGTTGGCTGACGCTCCCATTTGTCTTCCATAGTCAAGCATATCACGGTGCATGCCATTGCTCTGATCCTGCTCCACATGATTAGAGTCTGGGGGTAGGAAAGGAAGCTCAGGGAGTGAACTTTGCTGCACACAAGTGGAAAGTACAGAACTCAGTGCCATAGTGTAGGTGGCATCCCCGGCTTCCACCATTCTTAGTTCTGCCCCAAAACCTGCAATGTTGATAGAGTCCCACCTTTTAACAAACATCTGAAAAGTCAGTCAAACTGTGTGATACTTTCTCAGATGCCCAACTGGATTTTGCTCTCCGCAAATGTGTGGCTCCTTCCTGGGATGCAGCGTTGTGTGGAGAACCAGCAAAGCCATACAAATTGCACAGTACTTTGTATCAAAGCATATCAGATAATTTCCAGCTCTGCAAACAGGGGATCACACCCACTGAACCATGAACATTAGAAACAAATGTAAACAGAAATTGAGGGAGGCGATGAAAATGGTTTAGAGATGATTTAAGTTGCCTCCACCTAATGGGAGCTCCAGCCTCAATCCAAATATGGCCCAATTACATTAAAGGCCAAGGTTTTGTTTTGGGTGGGTTCCTCCCCCCAACCCAACTCCTGCTTTCTATCATGCTTCCATGGTTCTCCCACTTACTGTTGTGCAGGCCAACATCAGCTACTATTAAGGACTTTTCATGCGTGTAAAATAATATGATTTCACAATGATTACATATTCACTCTACAGCTGGCTGAGTTTTTACATCTCCATTTGTCATTGACTATTGTGTCCAATTAAATGATTAGCTTTTAAAAACTGCTGCACATTATGAGAGTGAACTTGTGTTCCATTGCACTGAGTGATGCAGAAACAAACTCATTACAGCATGTAATTCACCCATATTAAATAACAAACAGATGGCTGCTGTAAATGAGAGCTGTTTTTTCTCTTCAAAAGTGCCAGGGAAAAGGTGTTTTTATTTATCTTTGTTTCCAGCTTCTTTCTGTTTTCTTGACAAGTGGGCAGCTGGCTGCTGAGGTTTTCAATTGGTGCAGAAGAATGAAAAGCCGGTTTCCATTAATTTCCCCATAAAATAACTCTTTGAATCATTCCCGTTATAAATGCATGTGCAGTAGCAAGCTGCTGCTTGATTAATTCACTTATTATGAAGATTTCATCTTTTATAAGAGGGCCTGCAGGTAATTTATCTTGTTTAGTAAGATTAGAAAAATGTAATTATCTTGATACCTTTGGACCCCTCTCATTTTAATTGTGTTCCCATAAATTTCAAACATAAAGATGGAATTTCATTTCTTTTCTCTTTTTTTGGCACACGAATGTTCCAACATGTGGTAGAAAAATGCATTGTAGGATGTGCATCAAAAAGTTATGAATTTGAATATTTGGAATAGAAGCTTTAGGAGATGCTTCAGGACTAGGACCCATGGCTCATATTCTATCTATTCACTTTCCCTTTGACACAATGCATGGTAGGTGGGGCCTGGGGGGGGAAACAGATATTCTTGACAGACAGACAGAGTCTCAAGGGAATTGTTAATGACATCTGCTCGATTGCACAAATCAAAATAAATTTTGCACAAATCAATTTTGTTTGGATTTGTGCAAAAATGAAATAGTGCAAAATACTTCACAACCCTCCCCACTATTGCCAGCTGTGAATAAACAAGTGCTCAGTCACTCTGAACACTTTTTCCTCCCCCCTCCCCCAGGGTACTGTTTATGATGGATCCATTCCTTAATTCCTGCTAAGAATCTGTAATATTCTGGGAATACAAAGAGAACTGGGAAAAGCTCTCTTTACCATCATCTATGGAACCAGCGATGTCAACACTTTTAACTCTGTTTAAGAAGAAATGTGTGGATTTTGGTAAACTCTTATCAAAGAACAAAGCAACGAAATGATTTTCTCATCCAGTGTGAGGACATGTTACTGATCTCAACATTTGCTCTGTCCTTGGGACAGGGCCAAGTAATTGTACAAAGGCTGAATCATTGCTAAAATTATTTAAAATCACATTGGGCTTTTGTTCTGATAATAGGAAGGAAAGCCGACTGGTCTGGCTCACACATGATGAATCATCAACAGAACATTGAATGAATTTCTCACTTGGAAATAAAACTTGTCATCATAGTTTTGAACTTTGTGAGGATTCCACTTGGCTGAGGTGGAACTCTGCCACTGTTTACCACTGCCTCTGAGAGTCAGAACCCAAACAAGCAAACCATTATGTCCCATGCTGTGTAATGAGAGCAACAGTGACATCAACATACGATCTAGATAACAGCCCAAGACAGTGTGGCTCCTTCAAGCAGCAGCCTTTTCTGCTTTGCTCACATGAGAAAGCCACGAAGGGACTGGTTTCTATCTGAACATCTTCCATCTCTACTCACAATCAGGGCACAAATGAGGTAGAAAGGGACTCTTCTTCCTGTCCCATTCATCTCTCAATTGAAGTGTGAACAGAGCAGAAAGGGATTAACTAGAAACTTCACCAGCCAGTCAAGGAGTGTGGAAAATCCACAATTTATTTATGTTGTCAGATGAAGATTCCTTTGTGGGAATTCCCTAGCTTACAGCTGTTGGGGATTCCTCTCCTTCCAGGAGATGGAAGAAGAATTGGAGAGCACAAAATTCAGGGAGGCTGTTCAACCATTTGCAGGCCAGACTGGGTTCCAAAACAGGCCAGATTAGGCCCACAGGCTTAAGGCATCCCACTCCCCCACTTTTTGGCTTTTCCTGGGTTCATGGATCAAAGAGGCCTGGGCACGGATGATGTTGAAAGGAAGGTTCTTGAAATAATGCCTTGGTTAGAACTTTGACAGTCATCAGTGACACAGTAATTTCTAGGTTGTTATAGACCGGTAAAGTTCAATAAACTTTTCTTCGCTCCTCTTCAGATGTTCTTCTTTAGGTGCACCTGTCAAATAAGGAAAGCTGGACAGTGAAGAAAGCCAACAGGAAAAAAAGATATATTTGAGCCATAGTGCTGGAGGAGAGCTTCGAAAATACCCTGGACCAATGGATGAACAAGTATGTGCTAGATCCAATCAAGCTAGAGCTTTCCCTAGAAGCAAACTAACAATGATCAGGTGGTCGTACTTCAGACACATCATAGGAAAGCCAGACTCACTGAAGAAGACAATCATTCTAGGGAATGTTCAGGGCAGAAGAAAAAAGGAGCAACCAGATACGAGATGGACTGAATCCGTAAAGGAAGCTACAGCCTTGGACTTAGAAGAACTGAATGGAGCTGTTATGGACAGGACATTTTTGAGGGTTTTCATTCATAGGATCACCATAGGTCAGAGATGACTTGGCAGGACTTCACAACCACCTCAAAGGAAAGAAAGACTCTTTTCCATGGTGGCTCCCTAGTTATGGCTCAACTGCTACCTCTTGCCGTTTCTTAGCTTTTCTTATTCACTTCTCATGTGTTTTCAGATCTAGAAATAATCTTTTCAGGCCTAGGTAAAAGCTATTTAATTACCCAATATTTAGTCTTTCAGAACTGTGGTCATTTTTACCCCAATTCTGTTATTCTGTTTTAATACTGTGTTTTATTATTCTAATGTATTCTATATTTTCAAGCCTTCTGAATAGCTTGAAAACTTTGGCCATTGGGCTATTTGAATGGATAGGTAGACGATAGATGGATAAATAGATAGTTATATAGACGGGTGGATAGATAGATGATATTCTAAAGATGATATTTCTAAAGATCTTTGCATACCTGCCATGCTGCTCAGATTAGATGCTTTGGATTTAAAGGCCCAAGCTCCAGAAGTTTAATTATGTTTGATGAGACACAGGCAACAATTGTATTTTTCCTATCATCCTGGCCTAAATTTCTATAATGCCCAGAGGGATCTGGACTTGGTCTCTTCAATGTCAGTTAATAACCCCAAACTGCTCTGTACAATTCCATTAACCACAAGGAGAATTTTGCACCACTGTTGTCCCACGGCACTTGAACTTTTCAGATAGCTTGTAACACTAGTGTTTAATGATGCCAAGATACCAAATTAATCACATACCCTCTTCTTAGATTTTGTTAATATGTACTGCTGCTTCCTGTTGTAAGAGACCAGGAGCATGTGAA
This sequence comes from Varanus komodoensis, assembly GCF_004798865.1. Lineage (NCBI taxonomy): Eukaryota > Metazoa > Chordata > Lepidosauria > Squamata > Varanidae > Varanus > Varanus komodoensis. The sequence continues at coordinate 5,499,020 of NW_025335780.1, forward strand.
TTCTGGGTAGCAGGAAATTGATGCAGCAAGAAAATTCATAAATATGAATTCAGGAAAGTGCTAAACTTAGAAATGAATACACGTACCTGGAACAGTCGAGTAAGAACAGGAGCTGTGATAAATCATGATCCAGGAAGCACTGTCAGTAACCACACTTCCGAATGTTGAAAATGTTGGCATGTTAGGCCAATTGGAGAACAACCCCCAACGATCTAGCAACAACTTGGGTTTGCTGTCCTGCTTCCACCATACATAATCCAGCGTTCGGTTTTACCATTGAAATGGATGACAAAGTGAATCTGTTATTCCAGCGAGCAAAATAAGTCAGGTAGGTGGAGACCAATTGCACCAAACTCAGACAGGAGACAATGCTGTTATCTGCTTCCCTACGCACAAACACACACTCTTTTTCAAAAATTTCTGAAATATTGGTTCATAGCACCACTGTTAATTTATACTAATTATCAGTAAATTTACTTGCAATCTATCATTTCATTCACAGGCTGCAATCCTAAACTCATTTGTCTGGGTGTTAATCCACTGAATGCAGTGGGACTGATTTCTGAGTGAACTGAAAACCATGATCTGACAAATCTTGCAAAAATCAGAGAGATAGTAGAGGCTTGCCATTTATGATAGCCTGTGCTCCCTAGACGATTCAGTTCTAGGATTAAGCCTGAATGTCACCAGGAACAAAATGTGGTTGTGGAAGCAGAGACTTCAGTCAGAAAAGGGAGAAAGGGTGGAGGAAAGCACTGGATACTGCTCGACCCAGTCCCTTCCTGAAATTTGAGCCACTTGCTTAACTATGAGGAATAATATGGAACATTGCATTTCCCGTGTTACAGAAAGACGGATGGAGGAGAGCAATTTTGAACAGATAGTGGAAGAAGTGAAGCAGTTCTTCACTCCACCACTCTTCTACCCAGACTTGTGCTTCCATCACTGCTTTTCACTTTTAAAAAATCCTTCATGCATCTCCCATTTGACCCAGAGTCACACTGGGGAAATAGAGTCTGCACCAGAGGAGCCAGCCATTCACCTTGTTCAGGGACCTGAAAACCGAAATGTCTAATTCACAAAATATTTTATTCTACTTGTTGCACTAGTTCATTTAATACATACAATTTCAAAACATGCTCTGGATGGCCAGCCTGTCAAAAATAGGGCCTTGGATCTTACAGAGACAATTTTCTAAAAAGTGTTTTTATTTATTTATTTATTTATTTATTTATTTATCTACTTATATTTATAGGCTACCTTTAATTGCCGAGGCCTTCCTAGGCAGCTTACAATGCATAAAACATGCTAACAGAGTAAAAACACATTAAAACCAATTAAAACATAATGAATTAAACATTTATAAAAGCAATTTAAAAGGGCCACAGCATACAGGTTAAACATTAAAAAAATCCTGAACAGATATGACAGATACCTGTGCCAAAAGAAAAAAAGAGATGGCGCCAGGTGAATTTCCCTAGGAAGGGAGTTCTGGAGATGGGGAGCAGCCGCAGAAAAGGCCTTTCACCTAGTTAGAAGCCAATTTGTAAAAAATCACGAAAGACCGTGCATGAGAATCATGCTAGCACTTTGCAGTTGTTGAATGGGTCACCAACATACATTGGTGGGGAAACAGCAACAAGGAAACAGGCTCTGTCTCTTATTCCCTGTCCATTTGTTTCATATCTGCAAAGAATGTGTGGCTGTACAGGTATATTTGCCATGGTGTGTTTCAGGTGAGGCAAATGGGTGCAGCTACTGCTGTGATGCAGCCCTACCCGCATCCCCATGGCACCCTCAGAGACCCTCATCCAGGGTGTGCAGGTGGGCTAGAGCTACACACACGAGCTCCATCCCTCACGTTCCCAGTGTGCAGGCTCCTTTACATCTTCTGTGCAGTGGTCCAAAAAGCATTTCTCAGTGACTTCAGGTGAACATTTTTAGAAGGTTACAGATGACTGGGAGTCAGGATGTGCAGAACAGCAGCATTCCAGCTTGTCAAGGTTTTCTGAACTCCACCTCAATGCTCCATCCACTCTAAATGTTTCTTGGATTGCAAGGGTTGATTTTTGGTTGAATTCTGGTCTGCGGGCAGCGTCAGTAGGTGTGAACCAGATAAATTATGGTCACAAATGGAAGGGAATGAAAGTTTCACACATCTCTGCAATGAGCCCTGCCTTATCTGAATAGTTGAAGGTCCAAGGAGAGCTATGCTTAATGTCTGGGAATGGTTCAAGTGTTGACTAATTAAGTGATTGAGTCTGTGATGTGAACCAGCCATATGATACTTCCTTTGACTTCATTCTTTGGTTGAAATGCAGGTGCGGACTTTTAATATTCTATTCGGTTTGCAACATCTGAGCTCAGAATGTGCTGCCTTTATGGCAGACAATTGGCCTACAGAAAATAAGTTTCAACTATGAGTTTTTGTTACCGCAAAGAAGTTTTGTGGGATTCTGTTCATGCCTGTGATCCTTTGCTGTTCCATAAATGCCCATGGCCCTCTGTCATGGAGTCAGCTTTCTGATGCATGTTTGACCTTCCTCACTTAAGAACAAAAGTGTCTGGTTTATCTCACCACACTGCGAGGGTGATGAGGGTGCAAATGGAAACAAGATTGCCACAACTGGAAGTGTGATATTATCTGGGAAGGACAATGTTTCAGTCTGAAGAACTTTATCTCTTAGAGAATAAATGGACACCTCTAACCTTTGTATGCTGGGTCAAATTCCTTTATTAAAACATGATGAGGTGTTTGCTCTTGAATAAGGGAAATGTGATTTGCTGTCATCACCATTTCTACACTTCTTTTAAAAGCGTGCTTACGGGCTTTGGCATTTGAGTGGTAAAGTGCCATCCATCTCTTCTGAGCTCTACAGCCTGATTGTTGTCTTGTTGTTGTGATTCAGAAAAGCTCTTGTGGGTCACCTTCCAATTGTAGGTAGAACTGAAGGCAAAACATCAAAACTATCAACCTGTTGTAGCTTAAAGTTCTTGCCGCCAAGAACTAAGAAGCATTTTGGGAAAGTATGTCAACCATACAGAAGGGGAAAATAATGGTGCAACGTTTGGGAAACCCTCAATTGATGTGTAGCCTGAGGGGACGGGGGAGAAGGAATCATCTCGTGAAGGTCTAGATTTGCCCCTCAGGTGGCCTGGATTTGACCTCAATCATGAGGTTCAGCATCCTGTTGTGACTGTATCTCATAGTCAAGCAGGAGCTGCCATCATAGCAACCCCAAAGCAGAACTTGAGGTTTCCTCCCTTGATCAAGAGACTGGGTACTCATCTTCTCAACCACTTCAGTCTTCCCCAGCCTGGGTTCTCCCATGTTTTTCACTTACAGCTTCCAGTTTGGAGGTCATGAAGTTGGAGGTAGCTGCACAAAACTTTCTACACAGCTGCTGCTACAGGTTGTTAAATACATTGCAATTGCCTCCCTTTGCCCTTATTCTTCCCAGTCGCAGTAAACAAGGATACAACACCCACCTTAATGCTGAATTTAGGCTACATCTAATCCTGCTTGGCAATTTTAAGTTGCTTCTCATCTGGAACTCACCTGGAATCCATGTGATGAATCTCTGCAAAATAAATTTTATTATTTATTTATTTATTTATTTAAAACATGTCTACGCTGCCCCCATCGCAACAAAGCCGCAGGGCGGCTCACAAAGAATACATAAAAACATACATAAATAATAGTAATATAACAATTTAAAAGAAAAAACATTTTAAAACCCCCGGTGCATTCTCAGCTAATTTTAAAATCCTAATTAATTCAATAATTTAGCAATTAAAATAAGTTTTAAATAAAAAGGTCTTAGCCTGGCACCGAAAAACAAATAACGATGACGCCAGGTGGACCTCTCTGGGGAGCACATTCCATAGATGGGGCGCCACCGCAGAGAAAGCCCTCCTCCGAGGGTTCCCGGGGAAGGGCATCCGTTGCTGATCTCAAGGGGTGGGAGGGCATATATGGGCGCTAGCGTTCCTTTAGATAACCAGGTCCCAAGCCATTTAGGGCTTTATAGGTCATAACCAACACCTTGAATTGGGCCCGGACTTCAATCGGGAGCCAGTGTTGCTGACGGAGAACTGGGGTTATATGAGAACAACGCTTTATAAAGGCAGCAAGAAATTTTAGGGAGTGCTTTGAAATTGTAGATGCTTACTCAAGGCACAGCTTCATTTACCCAATTAACAATATGATATTTTCAAATCCTAAAAATTGTCTGATTTCCTGATTTGGGTGGAGAGATCATTAATGACTGCTTAATTAATATAATGTAAAACGTTATTTTTTCAAAAAGAATGTTAAGCTGTAACCCAGTCATTAATCTTACATGCTATAGTGCTACATGTATCATGACATACCTAAATATCAGAAAATTCCCCGGTGGAAGAAAGCAGTGCTCTGGAAATGGTTTTTTTGACCGTGTGGGAGAGAGCAGCTTAGTAAGGATGTTTGAAAGCACTTTCTTCAGTACACACAGGGAACTATCTGGGAGGTTGACTCCAGGGAGGTTCTCTGCAAAAGTTGGGAGCTCCCATCTTGTTCCTTTCCAGTGTCATCAACATCAGTGCCATCTTGCCAAAGTTAAAATGCCCAGAGCAGCTTATGGAAACATCAGAAACTGTTACATAATCCAATACACAGACATTTCCAATATTTACTCATAACTGTAAATGATAACAAAATATAAGTTGTCCTACAGACAGGTTCAACATCTCACAGTATTAAATATATAGTGGGGTTGAACAAGCCACTAAAATTAAACATCATATGAAGGCCTGCAATAAGAAAAATGCCAAATTGAATCAGAGCAGCTTATCTTATGGAAACTGAGTGTTGTCTGACTCATAACACAAGTGCCATCCTGACTGACTTATGCACCTTCAGCAGAAACAGCCTTTGTAGGAGGCTTCTGGCACCACCACCCTGTTTCCCCAGCTGGTTGGAAATGGGCCAAACAGAGAACCAAAAAGCAGTTCTTACAAGAGTCACTGCTGTTATGGGAGCCAATGAGGTGCTTTCACCTGTCAGTGCCCTGGGCCTCTTTGGAGAGTGAAGAGAACTCATAGAATCATAGAATAGTAGAGTTGGAAGGGACCAACCCCCTGCTGTTGCAGGACACCACTTCACACAATCCCATTCAGATGGCTGTCCAGTTTCTTTTTGAATGTCTCTAGTGTGGGAGAGTCCACCACCTCTCCAGGCAGCTGGTCCCACTGTCATGTTGCTCTGACAGTGAGGAAGCTTTTCCTAATGTCCATCTCGAATCTGGGTTGTCACAACTTGAATTGATTATTCCATGTCCTACACTCTGGTATCAGCAAGAAGAGGTCTTGACCTTCCTCTTTGTGACAGCCTTTGAGGTATTTATAGAGGGATAACGTGTCCCCCTTCAGTCTTCTCTTCTCAAGGCTGAACATGCTCAGTTCTCTCACTCTCCTCATAGGGCAGTGATTCCAAACCATGGCTCATTTTTGTTGCCCTCTGCTGGACCCTTTCTAATTTACCTGCATCTTTCTTAAATCTTGGTGCCTAGAACTGGACTCGGTCTTCACTATCCATGTATCCTGCAGGAAGAGCACTAAGCGTGTCTGCACCATTGTTGCACGAATCCTTCTTTGCATCCCACTTCCCTTTTCTCACCCATGAAGATTAATTATTTGGTGAAATGAAACAGCAGCTAGAATGTCCACTTGTACAACACTACCCTCAAAAAAGTACATACATTTGCATTCATTTTCTATCTGATAAATATGTATGTCTCATAGCACTTCTGTGAAGAATGTCTGGAACTGAAATAGAAATCCAATACTGCTACTACAGTGGGGAAGACCATGGCAGATAATCTGTGTGCCTACTTATTCTATTCTCCAGGCACCAAGTGTTGATGCTTACAGAACCTTTCCCTGCTTTCTCTTCTTATTTCTCTATTTTAGACCACTCTTGAATGAGAGAGCCCTTCAAAGAGAAGATGCCTTTGGGCAGAAAGTTTGGGCCTGAAAGATTCCCAGAAAAAGGAGTCCCAAGAGCAAACCTCGCCACAGGCCAGTTCCTCAGTCCTCATTGTGAGCAGTCAGCCAACCACTGCTGCCAGAGGATCTAAGACGAAGGGAACCAAATGGATGGGAAGAAGAGGAGCACAGATATGAGGCATGTGAATCAGCGTCCATTTTTCCCCACACAGCAATTCTCCCCCTCCAGAATCTTTTCCACAGTGAAGGCTATTTCAGATATAGTGCATCTGGCACCAGCTTAAGTATGGGCCATTCTGTTAGAAATAGAAATATTTTCAGCATCCCACTCCCAGAGTCAAGCTACATCTTAAACTGTTTAACTAAAGTCTGTCTTCTTTCACTGCAAAAGAAGCGCCTGATTGGGACCTCATTCAGATCCAAACTGTCACATATCTGGTGGAAGGAATTAAAACCATTCCTTCTCTCAACCATCATCAGCTTCCTGAGGTCAACCACCCCCTCTCCATGCCAGGTGATGCCAGAATAATTCCATGATGTCTACACTTTATTTATTTGATCAAGATAGGTGGCCTCAGTAGTTCAAAGCAAGCAACCCAGTTGCATATTCAAAGGTCCTAGTGTTCCATCATTAAAATCCTCAAAAGAAAGCAAACCCTATTTCGGAAGTGGTTCAGTACATTTTTTCCTGTAGAATACTTGATTTAGTTTCACATTGCAAGTGGTAAATATTTAGGGTTTCATGAATCAATCAAGCCTACTTCATAATATGCCTCGGAATCATTCAGAACAGCTTGCTTTCTATTAACTGCTTTCTATATTAACTGTAAGTGCAAAAGGAGAGACAGAAAGAGAGACTATAGAAGACCCTTCAACTCTACAGCCATTAGAGTCCAAACCATTGTGGTTTATCAGGTCAATAATTTTTGAATGAAGAGATTAATTCAATTTATGATCTTTCTTTCAACAGCATGTAGCTCAAACAGCATTAATTATATCTTCATTAACCTCTTTGCCTAGTTCCTGCTCTAATAATTTCGCCCTTTTATGGACTAATCTAGTGCTTTACATGTTCTATAAAGTGTGTACACAAGCAAGATCTATAATAAATAAGTCCTTCAGGTCAAATCATGCCCATCCTAGTAAAAGTTATCCATGAGGGATGCAGCTTTGAACAAGGATATGGGAAGGAGACAGATGGAATTTGTTATCACTGCTCTTTGAAGCCTCTGCTCTCAGCCGACAAGTAACACACCAGTGTTGTAGGCACAACAAAGGCCTTTTGATATATCTAATAACGACCACTGGCTGGGAAATGGAAGCAAATGGCAATGCATGCTCAAACTAATTACGATCCAGGCATGCTCCTTCAATTTTGTTGCCATTTTTTAAAGATGGAGATGATTAGGTTTGCCATCAACTCACTTCTCACTACCTTTCTCTGTCCCTCTCTCTGGGATAGACTTCAATACCTGACCTGAAATTTGTCTTTTCTTTGCCTTATCTGATCTCATCTCTGTTACTCCTTCCTCAGGATGTGTGTCGGGGGTGGAATCAGTTCCACTTTCTTTTATACTTCTAATCTCAGGTTCTTTTTATCCACACATGACAATATTTGCGAAGTGTATTAAATTCTTATCAAAATGAATGAAATGATCAGTAGGTGATATTTTCATCCCATGATGAATACCTGAAGGAAGGCCACATTCCCTATGTACCTGCCCAGACCTTAAGGTTATCTTTGGGGTCCCTTCTCCAGGTGCCCCTTTTCCAAAGGAAATGAGGCAGGTGGCTTCCAGAAGCATGGCCTTTTCAGTAGTTGCACCCTGGTTGTGGAATTTGCTCCCCTAAACGCTGCCTATTTTGTCCTCTTTTCAGTGCCAGGGAAAGGCCTTTTTGTTCCTCCAGCATGTTTAATGTTGTATTTTATTCTGAACTACTAATATGCTTCCTTAATGGATCAATTGCTCTGTTTTGTTAATGTTTTAATTTAAAAAATGGCTAACCACTCAAAGACCCTTGGTTTTTGGATGGTATAAAAATGAAATAAACATTCCTGCCAGATGCAAAGATGCAGAGCCTCTTGGGAAAAAAGGTACAGCAACCCTAATTCAGTATTACATTGGTTTAGTACAAGAATTCAAACTCTGTCTTTTAAGAACTACGTACTTGACACTGTGGGTCTGGATGGACAAACCTGTTAATGTTAGTTTCTTCAACTTTCAAGTAAAAAGGGAAAAAAAACTCAAGTTGTTATCACCAGAATTCTGATGCCAGTTGCAAATTTTACAAAAATTTTATAAGAATGAACTAACATAAAATTTCTCACCTATCCTAACTTCCTTCTGGGTGCTTTATGCACTAAACTTCTCCCCTTGGAGAGAAATATAAATTGAATATGCAGGCCAAGAGTTCTGTGTTTGGAAACAAAGATTCAGTTGTGTCATATGCAAAACTAAATTAAATCTGTGGGCCAACAAATAGGAATGAGTGGATGAAAGCATTCTTCATCCCTCTGAACTTGAATTTAACCATTCAAGAGCTTCATTGCTTGAATTTGAAGAACTCAGCAGAATTTTGGACATTCTTATCAAAAAGAAATTGAAACAGAAATGCTCATGCATCTTCACCAACAAATTCAATAGGTACACGCATGATGAAAAAAAATGATGGCAACTTTAGTTAGACAATAAATAAAAGCCAAACTCAATGCCCTTGGCCAACATGGATGAATGTCAGTTTTGATTTCTCCTTTCCCCCCACTTATTTATGATAATTTTATACGGCCCCTGAACCAAGTCCTCTGAGTGGCTTACAAAGATTGTAAAATGATAACATGATAACATTCTCACAAGAAGAATATTTAAAAAGAATATCAGTGCAACAAATAGGTAACCAACAAAAACTAGCACAAATCTATTACACCAAGCAGCAGAAACACAACTTTTAAGATCGCTATTTTGGAAACAACCCAGTGGTAATCAGGATCATTCCTAGATTTGCCCTCAGTTGGACTTACACTAGAGAACTTTCCAGTAGATCAAATCCTTCTGTGTAAAGAAAGAAACTATATTTAGTACCAGAGGTTATTCTTGTAGATATTTGCTTATAAGAAATCAGGAAAGAAGGTCCCAAAACAATCGTGTCATTAGAATGTATCTATTCCTCAGAAATCCTTCGAGAAACTGAGAACAGCTGGAATACCCCCTGAAACAGAACTTTCTCTTCTTTATAATTATGTCTTTATTGAATATTTTTTTAAAAAATAAAAGTTAAGGAATTCTCCAAGGGAGAATTTTAAAATTCCTGGCTTTCTAGAACAGTTTGAAAAAATAAACTATTTCTTTTCTTATGCCCAGCCTGGATAGCTCTGTGGGAAATAGTACAATTTGTGCCAAGTTTGAAGGATGAAAGATGCATGCCTCGGAGAAGCCAGGAGCTATTAAAAACATTTGATATGGTATATGTTTTCTCTTTATTTTCTTTCTCTCCTGTTTCCAGAATACTAATATAGGAGTCAATATGTTTGCTTCACTGAATGCACTGAAGAAGTCCAAAATGTTGAAAACGTGCATATATATTGACCTAAAAGATTACATATACAGAAGGACGTATTTCCTGTTCTTGTAATAGATTTCACTTAACAGATGCAGATCGGAATTGAAACAGATTTCGTCAATGAGGAGTGCAGAATCTTCAGCTGCTGCCTGGACAGGTCTAAACTGGGAGGAAATATCTGAATAATTGCCAAAACCTGGCCTGAATTTTGGAAAATGAACTACCAGATGAAGCAGCACTATGGAACACCGACACAGAGTCAGCAGGGGCCTCCTGGGCCATCTAGTGTGACCCCCGGCTCCAGTCTGCTCCACTCACGACATGCCCACCATGTGCACGTCCAGCCTATCCTTGAACACCCTCACCAATGGGGCCTCAACGACCTCCATGGGAGCCCATTCCATGCCCTAGGGGTCCTAATCGTCAGGAAGTGCTTCCTGGCCTCCACCCTAAATTTTGGTTCCCTGAGCTTTGCTCCATTGGAATGCATCCTGCCCTCCACTGCAGGGGAAAAAAGGGCATGACCCATCTCTGTATGGCACCCCCTCACATACCTGCATGTCGCTAGCAGGTTGTAGCCTGGGGGTTCTCCTTGAGCCACCTTTATCACTTGAGGCTCAGAAGCCTTTGGTGGCTCAGAGTGCTTTCTACCAGCTGGCTGGTGGCCCAGCTGTGCCTCTCCCTGGACAGGGATAGCCCAGCTTCAGTAATCTGGTAATCCCTAGATTAATTTACTGCAATGAAGGCTACACGGAGCTGCCCTTCAAGGCAGTTCAAAAACTGCAGCTGGTGCAGAACGTGGCAGCCAGATGAATAACTGGGACCTGGAGATCTGAACATATAAGACCAGTTCTGATGCATGTGCATTGGCTGCCCGGATGCTTCCAGTCCCAGTTCAAGGTGCAGGTCTTCACCTATAAATCCCTACACAGGTTGGGATCACAATTCCTATCAGAGCATCTCTCCCAACCCTGATCTACCCAGAAACTATGTTCTGGAGCCTTCCTCCAGGTGCCAACTCCTTGGTTGGCTTGGAGTGTGGCTACTACTGGGCACAGTTGCCAGGAACTCAGACTCATGGCCACAACAAAGCAGGTCAGGGTCTAGGAACTGAGTCCAAGCAACCCAATGGATTCCCACCTGCCAAACAGGTTCCTTGCACATCCCTAATTGGGACCAACTGCTTGACCTGCCAAAGGCATTTATTAACACAGATGCATATCGGCAGCATCTGTAGATACACAGCAGTGACATAGAGCAGTTCACACTCAAAAAGAAATCTGCGATGCTGCCCCAAAGACCATAACTGTGATCACATGATATCTAGCACATCAACATTTCCATTTTTAAAAAGATGCTCAGATCATCACCACCTTGGACCATGCTTGGAGGCATAAGAACATTGTTTTAAACCAAATACTTTATCCTGGTTTGCCTGTGTCTTTGGTTCCTTGTAGAGTCTTTCATGGGAGTGCTGATACCCCCAGATCCCATGTCACCAGAAGTAGCATGTTTTGTTAAATGTCAAGATATTCATCTTCTGAATCAGATCTTGTGTCATAGCTACATGTCCCACTAGCAGCTGGAAAAAAGTGTTTTTCTTTCCCAGATTTTGTAATGGCTTTTCCCATTGCAAAAATTTCAATTCTGGTTCAGTCTGTAACACCACCACAGCTCTACCACCTGTGTACCTAATTTCCTGGTAAGAGTGCTTCTTTTTACAATGCACAGCATAAAATCTTTGTCATCTTTTGAAGACAGGTACTGAAACTCTGGTCAGTCCTGTGCACCTATTCTACATGAATAAGCAGGTGGTAGAGATGATAACTTACAACTACTCTTACAGAAAATGGGTATGTACTCAGAATCAATTTATTTGCCTCTTCAAGAGAAACTTTGCCAGCTTTTCAGTGGCCTTGGATATAGCTTCCCATAGAAAACTTTGTATTTCCCGCATGTGTCAAGGTTGACAGTTGGAGCCATTTAATGCTTTCACTATGAGAGAATGGTTCCAGATGCGTCTTCATTTTCTCATCCCTGTAAATACCTCCATCTAATGGAGAACATTTGAGCACACTCTATATGTCAGGAAACTTTAAGCACACTGTATAGCTAACACTTTGAAAGTTCAGCCACTTTGAAGAAAATGTTAGCATGTTTGAACTGGGCTTGATTAATTTAGAAACTGGTTCATCACGTTCTTACAACCTGACACTCCATCGATTGCGGTTACTTTAGGGGTAGTGTTTCTAGCATCTCCCCAGGTATTGTAAATTACCCAATTTTCTCCTCATTGTTGGCAGAGTCAGGGCATTTGCTGGTGTAGCAAGAGGCATCCTGTTAGTATCAACAGATACTAGAAGTTCCTTGAAAATTAAAGCATAACTGAGAATGATACGTCAGCAGGCGATACTCGAGGTATGTCAGCTAGCAAAGCCAGTATAAATGCTGGCAGTGGAGCCCAGTTGGGTGGTAGAAGCTGGCATTACAAAGTACTTAGGTTTGTACTAGCAATCTTACATTGACCTTTTTTCATTCTAGTGTAACTGATTTACCAAAAACCAGGTTTAGGTAGGAAGGACATGGTCAATTGAGTGACCATACAGGTTAAAAGAAACCCATATAGTTGTCTTTGCCTTCTGTCTAGATGTATCCCTAAAGGAAGGAACCTCCTGTTTGTTCCAGCCAGCAAGATCTTTCCAAAGGCAAAGCAGTTTACCAAAGGCTAGGCTTTACTTTAACAAAGTCACCTGGGATCAGATCCATCAGCAACCAGAATTCTCAGCACCCCTTGAACTGACTTCTGCCTTCAGCAAAATGTAGGCTAGGTAACGGAGTTATTTCTAGTCCCTTTCAGAAGATTGTTCAGCTCAGTCCAGAACATCTCTGCTTCCTCTTCCTTGCCTCCTTTCTCCAACTTCTACTCTTCCATCTTGCCTCCGTTATGACAGCACTACAGTGCAGGGCTATGTTTCTATTGTGTCATAATCAAACTCGCAGGGTCCATTGAGTTCTTGTTTTTACTATTAGTCCTTCACCCTTCTGAAGATCTGTAGAATCTTTGAAGAGTGCTCATATCACATGATTGGACTTCTTCAAGGTTCAAGTTCAGCATATGCTGTTCAGAAGGAAACATCTCACAGAGAGACTCCCAAGCTCAGTCAAGGACTCAGTTCTGCCTGGCAGTCAGACTTTAGAGACTGAGCTTGACCAAGAAGCACAAGACATCCAGACAGTCTGTGTTATCGATGAGAGCACTTTTGTGCATTTTGAGTGAGTATTTCAGTAAGACATGATATTCTTGTAACACAGCAGCAGCATCCATCTTGTCCCCACAATAACAGGACAAGCCTGCATCCTAACTCCAAGTCCCACTAGAAGTTCTTGGCTCCTGAAAAGTTCTCCACCAATTCCTGGTGGTTTTATTCTAAAACACTTTACTATATTATGTGACAATCAGATCTCTCTGCATTAAAACCAGGCCTGATCTTCCTGTTGCAAAGAAATCCTTAAACTTAACTTTCTCCTTATGGAAAAACTGAGAGATTCAGTACCTCTCTGGGTTAGCAGACATGGTTACATTAGAGCTGGTTGGTAACAAAGTGTGCAGTGAGGCTGCCTGCGATATTTCCCGCATGAAGTGAAGAGCAATTTGGCCAGGCCCACCCCACATCCCATCTGTAGAAGCTGGCAGGGTCTCCAACACTGATGATGGAACAGCACTTCTTCTGCATCAGAGTCAGCTCAGGGGTGGAGGGCAGGCTACCAAGGATCTGCAGCTCCATCCTGCAACAAATAGGACTGCCCAAGGGTCCACTCAGCTTCCTTTAATACACCATGCAGCATTTGCCGCCAGAAGTAACTTCCTCACTCTGCTTCATGGCAGAGCCCGCCCTGGTGTGCAAGCCACATTTGTTTAGAAGTCAGGAAGAACAAAGACCCCCTTTTAAATTTCCTGCTGAACCGTTTCCAAAGAACTGAGGGTTATCTCTGACTGAATGTCATAGTGTCAAAGGGGAAACTGAAGCCTGAGGAAGCTGAAATATTTTCTAGCCGTAAAACTCCAAAGCTTCAGGAAGTTTCTTTATTACTTAGTACTGTATGTTCTAATCAAGCATAAAGCAGGAAAGTGTCTACTATCAAAGGACCCATAAAAAGAGTTTATGATGTTTCAGATTCAGACAACATAAAAAAGGACATATTCAAATTAGAACCACTATTATAAAGTGTGATTCTATAAGGAATCTCCATAACAGACTTAATAATGTGATTAAAGAGACAAAGTAATGGCAATATACACAAGTACTAATTAGAACATTGAAACTATTACGCCTCATGTGGGAGACAAGCCATAAAATTCAAAGAATATTTGTTAAAAAAAAAAAAAACCTCACTATCAGATTAGCTTTTAAGTTTTCTAGTGCCTGAGGCTATGTATATGAACTTGTGGGCATGTATCAAAAATATTTAAACCAATCCATTTGGCCTATTTTTTTTCTTTTTCTTTTCCTTTTTTTTGGAACCACAATGCTTCCCCCCCCCCCCCCCACAACACAACAGTCAGGGTGGCCTAACTGTGAACTGCCAAAAAGGGGGAGGAGGGCAAATGAGGGCACATAAAGTGACAAACACTCATTTGTCGCCACAGATACAAATTTTGAAATCATTGCCACCATTTAAAGAGCAGTGCAGTACCTCTCTCCATAACCTGGAAGACTAGAATTAGGTGGCTTGTCTTGTTCCTGCTTAGCTTCCTATCAAGGTGTTGCAGATGGATAACTTCATGGGCAAACTCTTCTCCCAGATGGGTATTTACCTTTAAACTAGATTTGAATGGAACAGCCCTGCATATAAAGGATGCCATCAAAACAGAGGACAATGCTTGACCTGTCCCTCAGATGCAGTTCTCTGTAAACGAAGACCACCCTAGCAAACTTCGACAGGCATAGTGACAGATTATTCTTCTGTTGGGTTGCTTCAAACAAGTAGGTTAAACATGTGAGGAAGACAAATCATACACAGCTACATTATGTGCCAGATATGAGCCTATCAACCACCTATCCATGCAAACTTCCCAGAGAACATAAGATGATGGAGAACTTCCTCTCCCCACTTAAACCTTCCTCCTCCTTGCTGCAGAAATCTATTTCTAATGCCGCTCTGTGGGTACTTCAAGAAGAAGCTGGGGCAGGTCATTTAGACCCAAAGCCATCTCACACCTCCAGCTCCCCAACACAGAAAGAGAGTGTGTGCATCGGTGGCTGTATGCCAGTCTTGAAGCTAGCGCACACTTTCACTTCAGCTGCCCGGGCCTTCTGGTTCAGCCCCAGCAACATGGCAGGGCTTGGGAACTGACAACCCTTCATGTCACCCATGCTGTGCTCCAGCAGTCTCTCAAAAACGATAACGGCATAAAATGCCACCTTGTGTGCGATGAACAAATATTTCCTCAGTTATAATATAATCTTAGTTTTGCTGCTCAGAATGAAAACCATGTCTCTTTTATTGGATTAAGGAAACGAAACCAAAGAGAAGTGAGAAAGTGCCTATATATAAATTCTGATACGCAGACTGAGAAAATACACAAAGATGATTATTAATTTACATACACACAGGGGGAGAAAGCTATTTCTGCATACCGCAAACTCAGCTATTTCTGCCTTCAATATCCAGCATCACTTCTTCAGGTTAATGATATAAAATGGCATAGTAAAAGAAGATGTTCGAATTATTCCGCAATGGAGTGCTACTCTGAATCTCCCTGCTCTAGTCTATGTATTGTTTCACCAAAGGCTTTGTATTTGTGAGGCATCTGTTCTGCTCTTGCCACATGACCACTAGCCATAGGCAAGCTCGGTGCTTGGTGCAGTCCAGAGCCCAGGAAGTTGAAAGCACAAGTGTTTCCACTTCATGTAGGATCACCACGCTGAAAGAGATACTGCTTTTAGAAAAGGACTGCTATGCCCTTTTGAAGTTATTTTCACTCTGAGAGAAGGTCCAATCTAGAACTCCCCATGGCAGGATCCAGATCTGGTTCAGCAGCAGTCCATCTAATTGAGAGTAAGATTGAGGAAAAACAAAAGTATTCTCCTATTTAGGCAGCATATTTAGCCAAACATCAGATTTCTGATGTTTAGTTATTAACAAATTCAGTTCACTGAGCAGAGAAACATCAAGCAACATTATTATTAAAATATAGGCAAGACAGTTTTATCTGTGTTATCCCACAGGCAGGTCCATTACCTTACAGATCGAAGTGTAGTTTTTTCCTGCATACACATAACAAGAAGCCCAAGTGAAGAAGTATCCACAAAAAGCCAAGTTCCCCACCTATCCATAGAGAAGATAAGTGTTATTTATCAATTAAATTATATGAGGTAATCATTTAAAGTTCATAAAGTATCAGCTGAAGCAAAGACATGGACACAGCAAAGGGAGCTAAATTCCAGAGGGATCACTCTTTATTTTATTTTAGTTTGGTATTTATTTACTGCTCTTGTATACCATTCACAGCTATCAAAACCCTCAGAACAGGTTTGCAACAGCCTTGCCCAACCTGGTGGCCTTCAGAACCATTTGGACTGCAACTCCCAGAATTCCCATCCAGCAGGGCCCTCGAGCGGGAATTCTGGGTGTTTCAGTCCAAACATGTCTGGAAGGCACAAGGCTGGGGAAGGAGGGTTTGCAACAAAGCAAATTTACAGTAGGGAGCTAAAGCTCAGGGATGAGTTCCTGCAGGAACTTATAGACCTTGCAATCCATCTCCAACATAAGTTTATTTATTAATCATATATTCTGCATTATTAGCCCAAGGGCTCTCTAAGCAGTAGCCAGCCACAAATTAAAACTAAACCCAAACTTCTAATGAAACATAAAAGTAATGCCCAGCTCCTGGAAATGAACTCATCCTAAGTTTGACAGTTCAGCCTCTTACTTATCTCAAGCAAACAAAAATGACTCACCCCTTGCAAATTGCATCCCTTCCTAAATCCGAAAGCCAGTGTCAACACCTCAGCTCCTTGTATCTCTAGGGATCCTGAACTGCATCCTTTCCCACTCCCCCTATTGTTTCCTGTCTTCGGCACTACCTCATGGATTGTCCTCTCTCCTGAACTGAAACTCTCCAGCTGAAATTTGCACTCTCCCTTAAATAGAAAATCTCCACTCCTGGGGCATTCAATTGACCTACACTTCCATTCAGTGGGGGCTAGCTGAAATCCAGCTAACTGCAGCAGCCGTTGGGCCAAGATAGCTACAGCCATATGAGGGAGCCTTGTGAGGGAGCCAGCTCACTGAGCCCACCAACATCAGCCCACCAGGGAGCTAAACTCCAAGCAAAGAGGCCAGAATAACCAACTTTTTCCTCCTAAATAATAATAAATCAAGAAATAGAAATAAGTTTGCTGCCTTTCCTGATGAACAACTTAGTCTTAAGCCAACCCAACATGAGCAATTTTAAGAAGCATGAAGATAGAAAGCCAGCAAGTATGGGAGGTTCTCCAAAGTATTGCACCGAATATGTACAGTATGACTATTTGCCCTCTGTACAAATGTGATGGCCCTGCACTCAGAAGAATGTGTTTCCTTGAAGCCAAGGTTGCTGACCTGGAAAAGCTGGTAGAGATGGAGACTTCCTTGAATGAGATGATTGGAGAGCTAACAGCAGTGTTGTAATAACTGAACAGCTTCCCTGCTGTCACAGGGACTGAGGGTCTCTGGGAAAGAGTGTGTCATTATAGAGGAGAAATAAACAATCCCTTAGAAGGGATCCATTTCTCAGAAGATGAGCAAATATCCTCTGATGCCAAGGATGTGCCTCCAGTGGGACAGAATGCTTGAGATAGTGGGGAATTCAATCGTTAGGCATGTAGGCAACTGGGTTGGGATGGGCATGCAGGCCACATGACGAATTGCCTGCCTGGTGTGAAGGTTATGAACATTGCATGCCCTCTAGATAACTTTGGGCAGGAATCAGTTGGTGTGGTCCATGTCAGTGCCAAAGATCTGAGGAAATTGATTGTGAACTCCTGGAAGCCAAATTCCAGTTGCAAAGCAGAAAGTTGTAATCCAGGACAGCCAAGGTGGGTTCTCTGAAATACTTCCTGTTCCACATGTAGGAACAGCTGGATAGAAACATAGAAACAAACATAGAAACAGACTGAGTCAAATTACCTCCTGGGCCATCTAGTCTGACCCCTGGCTCCAGCCAACTCCACTCATGACATGTCTACCATGTGCATGTCCAAAGACATAGGCAAAGCTGGAAAGTCTGTGTGGAGGTGAATCTGTGTGAGGAGGAGTTTAGATTTGTTAGGAACATGTTAGGATAAGCCAGTCCTGTACAAGATGGACAGTCTCCATTTTAAACAAAATGGCTCTAAATACAAAGTTGGCAACGTGGCCTTTAAACTGAATGCTGGGGGAAGCCAAGAGGCTCTGGGAAGCACCTGGTTTGGGTTAAGTCAGCTCTTGAGGATGAAGGCGAACAAGGTTCTAGTTGCCCAAGTGCAGAAGGAGAGGAAATAGTCCATGAGCAAAACATTCTAACCAGTCAGAGAGGACGAAGTGCCACAGCAGAAGCTACACATGCCAGAGATCCTGAAGTAGGACACTCCCTGCAAGCAATTTTACACAAATGCTAGAAATATTCAGGCCCAAACAAGAGAGTTGGAGTATCTGGTTTTACAGGAGAACTTCATCATCATGAATGCTACAGACATTCCATACTTTACTCCAATTAGCCCATGGAAGTAACTTGCAGAAGGGGAAACATAAAAGGATTTTTCTTCTTCCTCCGCCCCTATCTACTATTCTTTGTGAATTCAGATAACATACTTGTAATAGAGATTTGCTCTGCTTTCTCTGACTGTTATGAATGAACCTTCCTTCTCCTCCTGTAGATGGAAGACTCCATGGTAGATGGGGAATTTTCAAAAGAGTGAGGAGTTTGGCTTTAGTCTGTGTACACCCATGATGTGGAGTCACTTCTTCACTGCATCGGCAGTACAAATTCAGAGAGGTTTAGTAGCAGGAAATTCGCATGCGAAGCATGTACAGTGGTATGACGCATCATGTGTGATGCATATAGACCAGGCCTATATAGTCATCAAAGACATGGGCATGCAAGAATAATTGCATGGAGAATGAAACATGAGTGAAAGAAAGAGGAGAGTGGCAGGGCAGCCAAGTTTACCTTGGCATTAGGTACCTTGCATTGTGGATCGGGTACTGTTGCCTAGATTAAAGTTCAGCAGATGGTATTTAGGGCTCGTATTAGCTCTTCTGGTTGTATGACATAACGATTCTTTGTTAAATATGGTCTAGTTGGTGGGATTCTGAGAGCAGATGTGACGGTTGGAAGCCGAGGAGCAAGGAGAAAGGGGCTAGCATTTCTCCATGCTGATCCATCATCTTGCATGCGTTAGAAGGCTCTTGCTGTTACTTAATAAGAAAATAAAATAAAAGCATTGCTATTTATGCAGCGTGTCTTAGTGGAGGTCAATGCACCATGAACGGGAGCTGGCAGTTTACACAGCAGAAGCGTAGTATTCCTGGTCTTCCTGAGGACAGATAGTAATGGAGACAAGAACCTGAACTGGCAAAGTTGACTACAAGATCCAGGTCCTGATGTGCATGGGCCAATATCACACAACAGGAAGTGTTTTCTTTTACAAGTGTTATTCTTGAAAATAACACGGCTGCCAACAAATCATTCCTGGATGGCCCCCTGGAGCAGTCCTGGGTTTGCCCTTTTATGCATTCTTCATTAAAGGGTTGCATGTAATACAGTTGACACTTCCTAATATGCTACAGAGGTTCAGTTACAATGGTGTGACTTCTCCCCCTGCATATCAGAGTAGAAAAAGATATTCTAAAGGTGGGAGGGGATGGTCTCCCAGAGACAGAGGAGGATGGGGTGTTATTTGGGAGCTGAGGAGGAACCTGTCTGTTGCTCCTGTTCTAACTGCTATCAGTCATGTGTCAACCGGCCTACCTTGAGGTACCACCTGTACAGTTCAGCTACAGTTCAGGGAAATATATTGCTCTCTAAAAGTAGAGCTTCTTCTAACTAGCAATGTCTAGCTTTTGCCAATGATTGGATGATTTACCTATATTATTTTTAGCTATTGATCTGCTCCTCAGTAATAATAACAATGCTAATGGTCATTTCCTGGAAAGCTACTTGAAAGTGGCAGAACCCTTTGCTCCTTTTCACTGTATTCTCATTCCTTCACAAGCAGATGTAGCAAGGATGGATTCAGAGGTATGTGGATGATGGGAAGGGAATGGAGAAAGAGAAACCACTTGTGCTACCTCTTATGAGATTATAGTTGTATCTCCCACATATCAAGTTAGGATGAGTTATGGTATTTTGCCAGTTTGGATTCCATTGTCATCTAATATGTCAACTGTCACCAATTACATCGCCTTTACATTTGGCTCAGATTACTACAGGAGGTGAAATCGTTAAGTCATATTTCCCCTGATGGTTTAAAACTATTCCTGCTGCTAGTTTGCACTAATGTTAAAAGGCTCAATAAATCTTAGGCGGCTATTAAAAATGTTCGCATGAACTAGTATGCATTTTTAAATTTAACCCTCTGAGGTTTTTCTTTACAATGTTTCTCTGTGATGCTTTATCTGCCATTTATTTTTATACTAAATTGCTCACCTGTAGTCAAAGGTCTTTCATTCTGTCCGTCATGCAAATTTATTTGTATTAAACTGGCATGTTAATTGATAGTAACTTAAACACACCAGTGATTATTTCCTGTCAAAGGAAAGAAAAATTATTCCAGTTCTTTACAAAGCTAAACACAACAAAGTTGATTTCTCTGGCTGATAAATGAAGAGTGATTTCTGAACAATTGAGAAGGAAAGTGTATACCCAAAACCTGATCTATTTTATTGAATAATATCATTCTGATTATTAAATTCAATGGACTTTGCTCATTGGCCAGAAGAATGTAAGTATCATGCTAGATCCAACCAACGTCCTATCTAGCACAGATTTTCCTCCTTCATAGTCAAATCAGAAATCTCTAGCAAGTCCTCAGAGTAACTGTACTTCCCATTGGTGTTCCCTAGAAGTTAGAATTCAGAGTCATGGAGCTCCAACCTGGACTTAGCCATGAATGGAAAGTTCTTCCAAAAGGGCTGCAGACTCAAATGCTAACAGATCTAGGAACAGGGATGACTGTAGGGCCACATGTGAGAGAATGTCTTTTTATGTGGTCTTCCTATGCAAGATCCATTGGTAACATTCCTAATGAAGCTGAAGTGTGCATAAAGAACAGGTCTGCATTACTGAAACCAGTTGATCATGAGCCAGAAGAACTGTGGACTAAAACCAGAGACACTACATGGAAGAATGCAAAATAGGAGTTGGAAAAAAGCCTGGGTGGATGACAGAAGGAACACTCACAACTGCTAAGAATGGGTAAGAAACAAAAACAAACGGTGACAGAAATATAGTCAGAATTCAACTTTTAAGTGATTGTCACATAGAGACAGAAAGAACAATGGTCAGTGCAAAGAAAAAGACGATAACAAAAGAAGGAAAAATGATATTTCTTCAAGAAGATCCAAGACATCAAACGAAAATCCAAGGCTAGATTAGCAGTGATGAAAGAACAGAGGAATGGACTATCTGACTAGGAAAAAAATTAGAAGAAGGTAAAAACAATAGACGGAACAACTAAACAGAAGAGACAGCAGGAAGATGGACGTATTTCAAGAGGAATCCTTCAAGGAAGACCATGCATTTGAAACATGGTGCGGGAGGAGGGCTTTGTGAGTACCTTGAACCAACAGAAGGATGAACAAATATCAAGAGAGTTCTAGATCGAAGCAAGTCAGAACTTCCCTGGAAGCAAAAATGCAGGTGACTTGATGGCACATACCAACAGCAAATGGATGGTGTAGTTACTGTGCGTCTTCTTCAGTCTTCACATAAAACAGTTGGGGGTTGTTTTTGTTTGCTTGGTAGCTTGTGAAAGGGGAAAATGTCAAGTAGTTGAGAGAAATTCTGAGTCAATTTGTAAAAGGAGAAAAATAATGGATATATTTGACCAATGGAATATGCATGTACTTTAGTTTCTTTTTAGGAAATCAATAATCGCTGAGTCTTGAGGTACGGGGGGATTCAGCTTCAGACTCAAATATGCTTTTATCATAAAATCCTGTCCAAAAATGAAGGACTAATTGAATATGGTTAAAACAATCTCTGGCAAATATATTATAAATCTACAGCAAGCTAATTAAGGCAAGACGAGAATGCATTTGCATTACAGACAAACAAGATGATTCCTATCCAGTAGTGTCTTTTTTTAGTCCTTCAGAGATGTAGTTTCCTATTGATAGGATTGTCTTCACATATTTCTTCAGATGTGGTGTGATTTTTGAGCTGCAGAATCTTTGCAGCATATTCTTGGAGGTTTATTCAGAATAATGGAATTCTTAATTTTATTTTGGATTTGCATCAGTAGGTGGGCTTTTTAATGACTCTGTGATGTTCTAAGCTGGTACTTCAAGGAGAACATTTCATTTTATTTTTAAAAAAATAGGATTTGCTATTTGCTCAGGATGTTTCCAGTGCAAATTGGTCTGACCTTTTTTCATCAGCTGGACTATAACTCGGTGGTGTTGGGCATCATTTCAGATGTAGGTGTGTAAACTTCCTTTTAAATATGAAGAAGATAAACTATGAAATGCTAAGCTGTCTTTCTGCTCTACATGCCTAATGTTTTAAAAGCACATTATGCCCTTACTCTGTTGCAATCAGGTATGCATGCCCAAGTAGAAATATTGAGTAGTATATGCAGAAGGACATCAGTAGGTGGAGCAGGAGACCTCAAGCTCGGTGGGAGAACATAGCCTCTCCCTGCAGAAGGTACCTGGTTGCATCTACAGCATCTACAGGAATTAGGCCATCGAGCAGTATGGCTGGAGAAGTTCCTCCTGGAAGACCTTGGAGGATTGCTAATTTACAGTGTAATCCATTTAATATCTGCTTATAAGTAAATCCCATTGCTTTCCAAATATGCATGAGATTGGAGCCTTCATCAGAATCCATCCCTATGTAACTAATAGGAAGGCCTCGGCAGTTATAGGCAGCCTATAAATGCACGTATAAATAAATATGTTAAAACTGCTGTTATTAATGGGCACATAAATTCCATCACACATGCCCATATATAAAGTTCTCAAGGACTGAACTGGCCTACTTTCAGAATATTCCAAGCAAATATTTTTGGATTCTAGTTCTGTGATTGGTTAGGGCATCCACTTTCTCTGAAATGTTTGGATACATCCTGATTCAGTGGAGACAACATGGCAGTAATGCTTTAGTTTAAGGCAGGTTGGCCTTAAACTCTTTTAAAAGCACAAAATGACTGTTTGTTTTGTTTTTTAAAGTCAGCTTTCACAGATCAACTTTTAATATGTTTTTATTTTCAACTCATGGGGTTGCGAGGGGTTGGATGCTACTTTGCATCTAACAACAACAACAATCCATACCTTAGTATAAAATAAGTTAACGGTTCTATACACATCTTCATAAATCAAAGCCTAATTGATCGGGTTCAGTAAGTCTTACTGTCAGGTGTGTGTGTGTGCCCATGCAGGACTGCAGACTAAGAAAATCTTCTCAAATAGAGCACTGTTTCTCAGACAGTGCCAACATACCAAAGCTTCCACTGTATTTAGAATAAGAAATGGGGACAAATTCGTTCAATTTGCAACCTAATTTTTGCACTTTTGAACCTATGCCCTATTTTTCAAGACATTAAATGAAACTTGAAGAAACATATTGGATAATGTCCCTTCAATCCATCCTTATGCACTGGCCAAACCATGATATGGAAGCCTGTCCTTAGCGCAAGCATCAGGAAACAAAAATAAAACCCCAATCCACAACGAGACAGACAGGCAATTTTAAGCTGTAGGAGTTTTGTTTCTGGAGCTGTTGTTATTTAGATGATTGCTTCTCTTGTTGATTTCTTTGATGAATACTTACTGGTTTTATCATTTTATTGAAATACTTGTTTTTGAGTTTTTCATGATAGATTAATAAATAAATATCTTGCCTATTTTATTCATATATTTATATGCCACCTATAACTGCCAGAACAGGCTCCCTAAGCAGCTCACGCATAGAAATAAAGACAGGTGTGTCAATGATGGAAATGCAGACAGGTGGCTTCTCCAACCTGCGAAGTAGGAATGAGGAATGTAGGCCTACCTTGCACTCTTGCTCAGGACACATTGCTTTCTCCCTCCACAGAACCCAAGCATCATTTAGGAGTAAGGTAGGTTATTTCTTTACCTACCTCATTTTTATGTCAACTAAGATGTTTGAAATTTGTTGCGGTTCTTGCACTGTATTTACCTCCCACCTTTCTTTCTCTTATATGAGCTGGCTCACATTTCTTCACGTCTAGAATCCATTTTCAGGACGGACTGCTTTAAGGAGAGAACAGAAAAATCAGCTTCTGCCAGCCATTCCTAAATCTAGATCCAATCTCTGTATAGTGCTAGCTAGGTATTTTCCCTTACCATTCAGTGAATACCTATCTCTCCAGGAACATGTTTCACATGTGCAGTACGTTCAGTTGTACAATGCTCCAAGAATTGTTCTGATTTGGCTGGTGGGATCGCTAAGCCGTTCTGAGCCCCCGATCACTCTGGAATGGTGCAGCAGAAATCAAAACTGTCAGCGTTACTTACTCTCTTGATCCTCTGTGACAGAACTATTTTATGGTTGCTGAAAGACTAAAATGGCTCTCTGTTTAATGAGGAAATGATTTCCCCCAAATTGATTTTGCCTGTGCATCTGCCACAAAATGTAGACAATGACAGCTCAGCTTCATTTTTCTGTCCAGCACCCCACTTCAGACACCATTCTCTGGGCTTTCTCTTCCCCATCCCATTTTCTCTCCAAGTGCAAGTACTTCACTTTTAGCAATTTTGCATGTTGATTTACCTAGAAAGCACTACATTTCTGCATGCCTCAAATACAGAAAAGGAGAAACCGGAAATACTATGCCTTTTCTTCTTTTTTCATCAGTTCCAAAGAAATCTTCAGCATTTAATCATGCCTTTCTCTGGGTCAGTATTATTCTCTCAGTCTTCTATGTAGCATCTGTTCTACAAATGAATTGCCCAGTAATACCAAACACAGATACAGGTTTTCTAATTTATCCGGTTTATTTGTATAATGTGAGTCAATTAAATTTGCACAGAGCAAACCTCCACAGTTGGGACTCTCTTCTCTGAGTCTTTCAATTTCCCTGTAGAGTTTTAATACCTGATTATGATTGTTTTTTGTAATTAAGATTTAAGTATCCAATCCCCTAAGACAGCTCATAGAGAGCATTGCCAGTTAGCTGCTCACCAACCTTCTCAAGCACTCTGTTGCTTAGCCACAGAGCATTGTCTCAATTTTCCTAGTGTCTTTGGACGAAAGAGAGTGTGTGTTTGGTTGGTTCATTGAACAATAGTATACTCTATCCCAGTTTTTTACTGAGCCAAATTGAAGACCAAAATCCAGGTGCCTAGAGTCTATGGACAACCAAATTGACACCGTTCCAATACACATATAGGAGATGATGCTGGGTAATGCTGGTTTGAGTGATCCTGGCTAACCTTGGAAGCAACCTGGGTTGGCTGCAACTGATAGATACTCAGAATTAAATGCTGAGTGAAGGTTAACTAGATTGTAAGGCAAGTTTACAGTTTATCAGGCCATAATACAGTCAAAAGAGAGGGCTGCTTAAGGCAGTGTTAAAAGGACAAGCAAAAACAGTTTGGTGCAATAAGATGGAAGTGCAAGGTTTTCATTCCTGCTCACAGATCATGAGAAACCTTTTTAAGTTATTACATTACTATATTGTCTAATAGCACAAGCTATCTGAACAGTTCAAGCAGTTGCAAATATAAAATCATAGAACAGTAGAGTTGGAGGAGGGCCAATAAGGCCATTTGGTCCATCCCCTCACTTAACGCAGGACTCCAAGTTAAAGCATCTCCCAGCAGAGACCTGCCCAGTTTCATTCTGAATGCTTCCAGTGGAGGAGAGTTTAACTCTTCCCTCAGGCATTGGTTCCATTGTGAGATTGCTCCACCAGGAATTCTCCTAATGTTCTAGGAATTTGGCTTCCTAGAACGTGTGCTCACTATTCTACATCCTGTGCTCTGGGATGATGGAGAAGAGAGTGGCTCTCCTCTATGTGACAATCTTTTTGGTACTTAAAGAGTGCCATCATGTATCCCATCAGCCTTCCCTTCTCAAAACTAAACATGCCCAGTTCATTTGGTTTCTCCTCATATGACAAACTCCTGATCATTTCTGTTGCCCTCTTCTAAACCCTTTTCATTTTGTCTGCATCTTTCTTACGCTGTAGTATCCAGAACAGGATGCAGTACACAAAATGAGGCCCAAACACTGCTTAGAAGAAGGAAATCAAGTTATATTATATGTACAGCATCCCCACAGTCCATAAGAGAGATAACCGGATCAAAACTGAATGCAGATTAGTTCAGCAGTATTCGTTCTTGACAACTCCATATTGGCTTCTTGTAATCAGTGAATTGTTTCCAAGATGCCTACAGAAGAATTGTTTTATAATCTGCACCAGAATTTTGTCAGGAATTCATCTCAGACTGACTGGTCCTTGTTTCTGAGATTCCTTCTTTTTGCCTTTTGGAAGAAAAGGACAGCATTAGCCCTCCCTCAGTCATTTGGCACTTTACCCATTATCCACGATTTCTTAAAGATAATAAACAGTAGATTCTGAGAGTTCTTCTGCCAGTTCCTTAATTACTTTCTGATGCGGTTCATCCAACCCTGGAGACTTGGATTCAATCAGTTTGACCAAGGATCCAATGTCCCTCGACCATTTGCTGCAATCCTGCTACTTCAGCTTGTACTTCACCTTTGCTAGGGTGGTCATATCCCATCTCTTGGAAGATTGAACTCAATTAGGAACTGAGCAGTTCTTCCCTTTCTTTGCCGTGGGTTCTCACTTTGCCATCCTCACCGAGTTGTTGTGTCAACACCTCTGTCTACGCACATATCATAAGGCTTTTTGTTGCTCTTAGCATCCCTTACCAAGCTCAGACCATCTTCAGCTTTGGCCTTCCTGTTTCCTTCCCTGCAATTTTGGGCTACGGCCTGTATTCTTCCTTTAACCTTCCACTGGCTATACATAGCTACCCTTTTTGTTTTCAGGACGTCTTTAAGGTTTGGTTTGGTTTTTGGTGGATCCACATTGGCTTCTTTTGCTACCTTATTTATTTTATTTATTTATTAAGACATTTTTATGCCGCCCCATTCGCCGAAACCTCGGGGCAGCTTACAACATAAAGTTAAAATACAAATACATTAAGTTAAAATACAAACATTAAGTTATAACCTTAAATTAAAATGTTTATAAAGTGCAGACATAAATTTAAAACACAAAAATAACAATATAAAATAAGTCGCCCTGGCCAGATAAAATCCAATAATATTAACAATTAAAATGACACTTAAATAAAAAGGTCTTTGCCTGGTGCCGAAAAACAAATAACGATGGCGCCAGGCGGACCTCTCTGGGGAGCGCATTCACCTTCCTTCCTACTCCTTGTTGGAATTGCTTGCATTGTGCCTTTAGTATCCCCCCTTTAAAAAACAACAATATCAGTGTTATGAACAGAACCAAGAAAGCCATCCTAGGAAACTTACAATCATGTGTGTTGTTTTCCAAATCCACATTTTCATTAATTAACCTAGGGGAGGAAATGCACATTTTTAAAAAGGAAGTATATGCCTTTTGAAAAATGCACATTTTTCCCACTTGGGAAAAAAACCCTGTTCACATTTTTTTCTCAAAAAATGTGAACTAGGCATGAAAAAAAGTGAACTAGGCATGAAAAAGCAGCTGTGAGCATTGTTGCTGTGGTTGTTGCTGCTGCTGCCAGCAGTGAACTAGAATGGCAAAAGCAACTGTCTGTAACCCTTTCCTCCCCCCGCGCCTGCCTGCAAGGTTCTACAGATTGTAACTAGAGAAATAATCTCCATTCAATTAGCTTCAGAGTATGGTTCTTTTTCAGCCTTACTCCATGTTGTTTGGCATACATCAGTGGAACACATCTTTTCTTGGAGGAAACGTTACCGATCATTTAGCCCTTCAGATAACGTAAAGGCTTTTGCTGCTTTGTAAATAATGGCAAATGTTCCACTGGCTCATTGTATTTATTATTTTCAAAGATAAGAATAATGCATAAGCTAAAATGAATGCAGCTTACCAAAGGAACTGCTACAACACAAAAAAAAAAAATTAAAAAATGCCTGTGGTAGTTCTGTTGAGCACATATATGGTTGCATGGGATACCAGTACTACTCAGAGGGTGGTGCTTTGAACATGAGTTTGCACAAACTGTAGCCCAGTGGTTCAGAGACCAGTACGGAGAACAAGAGAGAGAGAGAGAGACTTTTGGCTATTGGGAAGTATAGAAACGAAACAGACAGACAGACAGACAGACAGGCAGACATTGCTTGGAACACCATTCTCATGCAATGGATATCAAGTGACATGAGTCTCGCATTTGCCATACTTTTGGATGAGCTTTGATTTTGAGAAGCTACACTTTCCACTGGCAGCCGTGACTGTGACTGGTGTAATTTGTAGTGCATCAGTAATTTGGGGCACATTGCGGGAGATCTCATGTTGAGCAGTTCCACAATAGAGGTGCCCCAGCTCCACAGAAAGTTTTCATGGTGATTGCTATCTGCAAGGACTCTGTAGATCCCTACTGTATGCTGAAAGTATCTCTTCTTGTAACCTTTCAAGGTTGTATAAGAATCCCCTTATATTCCTAAGAGAGTCAAGCTGCTCAAATCACTCTTAAGTTTTCCCATTGCAACATGAGTAGAGTCAACCATAGCATAGAAAATTTCTGGGCACCTGCACTCATCATGAGGCTGGCACTCAACTTAAACTGCCTCTTCCCATCACGCTTCCATGCCTTGAAAGTGGCATCAGCATCGAGGGCTCATCTGAGCTCTTTCACTCTGATATACATCTCTGCCGGTTTCTCTACAAGATGTGATGAACTTCATGAATCAGTCCATGAGGGAGGTAGAACTTAGAAGCTATCAAGTCAGAAGTTATCAAGCCCATTCGTCGTACAGCCTTCCTCACAGTATTCCCATGGAACACTATTTTGTACCTTTGATATCAAAAAACTGAAGTCCATCAGTTGGTCTGCTAAGCACTATGTTTCATGGTAAAGACCTGCATCTGCTTGAGGTGGCTCTACCACTTCCATGAGAGAATCATAAACTTGATGCTTTCTGCGTAACTTTCCCAGCTAGTGCAAGTCAGGAGTTCCATGGTGAGGAGCGAGGCACTGGCTGAGTTCACGCATCATGACGAGCAACTCGGCATGGTTCTTTGCCTGGACATGCCTGACAGAGGATCTCCCCTCTTCTGACATCTTCTTCCCACTCAGTCCTCCAGGCAGTATCTCAGGGGACACCATGGGGAGGAATGAGGCCGGTGACAACAACGATCACAAGCCAAGTTCGGCTGTCAAGCAGTCTCTGGTATACAAACAGGGCTCATGTCCTGACATGCAGCAATAAGGACGGGGAGTTGATGAGATATCCTCCCTTCCTGTTCCAAATAGGATTACTTGAGGAGGGTGCTTCAGGCAAAAATGAGGAACGAGCTGAGCAGTTATGCAGAAAGTAGCTACTTCCCATTTATGCATGCCTTAGGGAAACCCACAGGGATACCAGAGGCAGGGGTGGGAATCAGCTGGGAGGCACCCAGACCCAGTGGGCTGCTGCTGACCTCATTGGATTGTCCCCACTCATGTGAGCAGCAGGGGCAAAAGCAACTGGCAGTGGCCTCTAGCTGAGGACTGTTTGTCTGAATAGATTCACCTCTTGCAGCCCCTCTGCATGCCCGAGGGAAGCTGTTATGAGTTTTCTTGAGTAGAACTAGCCCAGAGCCATGTGCAAATTTACACGTGGACTCCCTGGTTAAAAAGAAGAAGATTCCCCCCTCCCACAAGGATCAGTGTTTGCTGCCAGCATCAACCAGGAGCAAATTTAAACTGGATCCCCAAGCAAACAGCCAACTTTCATATAGTTACATAAACACAGTTGTGAGAAGTTCCTTGCTGTGATATTAGCAAATGTATGGCTATTGTCTGCCTTTTAATAAACCAAAAGAGCTCCACAAGGAAGAGACAGGATAAAGTGAAGAGCCCACCTATATCACCTTTTTCACTTTTTGCCCTTTCTTTCCTTCCTCTCTGGCCACATTCTCCAAGTTGACCCATCCCAGGCTGTTCTGGAAAGAAGAGATGCTCAGAAATGAAAATAACTGGGATAGTTTTTCTCCCTTTTCTGGTTCTGTTAAGAATTGTATATGGATAAAAATAATTGTCCTCTGATTGTAGCTGTGTACGTTTGTTAAAGGTTTGTCAGGTTAAAGTCTTGTCTTCATCAATTAAAACTGTTGCCTCTTTCTTGCTTGCCCCAGGGAAGAACCTCTCTCACACAAGTGGGTGAAGCAAAATCCATCTGGGTGGGAGGTGGCCCTGGTCTCCACTTTGTAGTTCCAGTTTAGGGGTGCCTCTCTGGCCAGTTGGAGTGAGAGAAGGAGTGGCAGGGAAATCTGCTGAGGTGCACAGCTTCTTCTGGGTTGCACCAGCTGTCCTCATTCCTACTATTCTCACTTGAGAAGGTCTTCCCTCTGATGCCTTTTGCTTTATGGGCTTCTTGCAATGAGTAAAATAGGCTTTGTCTGAATGATTCTTTGTGAAGACAAGACTTTAACCTGGCAAGTTATACACAGAACTTGTTTGTTTTAGAGAACGTTCTTGGGTATGTTAAAAACATTTTAGGATGTGCTGCAATTGAACAGGGCAGGAAAATAACAGAAAGCTGTGATCTGAAGCACACCAAAAAAACCTCATGGGTTCCTTTGATGTGGCTCCATCGCAATGTACCAGATTAAGAGAACGACAGACACAGGGTAGGAAGAAACCTCAGCAGCAAAGCATGAACAGCCTTGCTGGGAGACTTTTTTGGTCACTTCATGTTGGTACCATGGACTGGTTTTCCCACAGTTGTAATCATTACACTTCCTGGAAGATGCAAGCCACAAACACTGTCCCATTACCTCATCCTATTTGCCAAGCAGCTGTGTGAGCCCCAGAAAATTTCTGTTACTGCCTGTGAAGATCCCTGGAACCACCAGGAACCACCTAACACATGATAAGCATTTGAGCATGTTTAATATAGATATATGTGTATATAGATACTTAATTTATATAATGCAGTTCACAGCATTTCACACAATACAGACACAGATATAGTAATTTCTGACACTAGTGTGTTTTATACATTCCTATTGGATTTAAGTGTGGGCTTTCCATAAAGCAGTAATCACGGTAGCTCTTGCAGCAATATGAAATAAGGTACCATCACCCTACTACTAGCATCCTCTGCCAAACCTGCAGAGTTTCTAAGTCACAAGAATCAGAAATTAAAGAACAGGGTGCAGAAAGCCACAGCTAGTGGTCCAACCTGGTCCTCTAGAAATTCTCAGATGGTGCTGCTCCCTTCACCGATTATTAAGTGCCTAGAAGTTTCTGCAATGTTTGTTTGTTTTCGATTTCTCATTCAAAAAAAAAAAAAAAATTAAAATGCCTTTCCTAAGGCTTAGTTACTGGCAGTGAGAATTCTAGCCTAAAATATGCCAGGAATTATGGCATTCGGGGCTTCAAGCCCCCTTCTCAAGTCCCTGAATTTTTGCCTTCAGTTCCACCTCCTAGAATAGGAACTCTGGAAGCTTTTCAGAAATTAAATTCAGCTTTTGGTCTGAAAGAGCTTCAATTTGGAAGGCTGTGGTTTTAGGTAGCATTCCCCAGCTTTACACTCATAATGACAGACTTGAATGTGGTCTTCAGCATACTTTTAATTTCATTAGTTTTATTTTTATTGCATGATTTTAAAACCAAAGGAAGCAAGGTTAGGCTGGACTTGGCTGTTTCATTTTGTTTTGTTTCAAAAAGCTCATGAGAATATCTAAGAATAAAATGCAAACTGCTTGTCTAATAGGAAAATGACCAAACAAAATAAGAGATGAGGGTAATATAACTGAAGGCAATAAGAAAATGATGAGCCAAATTAAATGGCTTGATGTTGTGTAACAGCTACAGGGAGCCAAAGTCTTGTGGTTCAAAACGCTTGCATTTGAACTGTAATAACACTTACACGCCAATGCAATCCATTCCCTCCATGTAATTTCCCTCTGCTTGGGAGGACCCAGTTATAATCTTGATTATGTTGCATCCATCACATTAAAAATAATTATGCAGTTTTGATTTCATTTTCAAGGAGGTAATGCACACGGCAAGGGGGGGAACGATGCTTGCATTCTTTGCAGGGATGGAAGCTGCAGGGATATCTTAAAGGCAACTTGCCCATTGTGGTGGTGGATGCGGGATTCCTCTCTGTGTGCTCTGAGCAGAGGCACACTGAACCCCCTGAAGGACTAAGGGCTGGGCTGCTTTGCAGTAGGGCAAGAGAATGGGGAGGTTGGCCGGGCAGACAGAAGGACCGCCTTGATCCAGTGGAACGAAAGGCTTCTGTGATCCATTGCTGACCATGTGGTGCTTGCAGGCCCGGATTGCCACGTGATCCAGAACCCTGAGTGTGCAGGGTTCCAGTTTTCACAGATCACCTATCATGCAGATAATTCATAAAGGAAGCAGTGGCCATCCTTACCCAGTGCCCGGCCAGGGTAATGGGTTGGATGAGGGCCAATAAATTGAGGCTTAAGCCAGATAAGATGGAGGTCCTGCTGGTAGGCAGTTCAGCCCTACAGGTGAGTGATATCTGCCCTTTTCTGGACAGGTTTGCACTCCCTCTAAAGGACAGGGTGGGCAGTTTGGGAGTGCTCCTCGATATGTAGCTGTCCCAGGTGGCAACAGTAGTGAGGAGCGCCTTCTCCAGCTTCGGCTGGTCTACCAACTGCCCCCTTACCTGGATGAGTGATACCTTGCAGCAGAGACCCACACTATGGTAACTTCCTGAGTGGATTACTGTTATGCACTCTATGTGGGGCTGCCCTTGAAGATGGTCTAGAAACTTCAATTGGTTCAGAACAGAGCTGCCAGGATATTAACAGGGACCAGCAGGTATTCACACATAATGCTGGTCCTCTGTCGCTTACAGTGGCTACCAATTGAAGTCCAGGGCCAATTTAAGGTGCTGGTGATGACCTGTAAAGCCCTAAAAACCCTGGGTCCTGGTAGGCTGAGGGGGTGCCTTCTCCCCTATGTGCCCTCCCGCCCCTTGAGATCTGGACAGAGGGTTGAGGGAGAAGCCATGGAAGAAGCAGCCAGGGAGACACGGAGGCATGTCACCCACAGGAGCACATGCCGTGCTGACCTCCTCCTTCTTCTGGCACCAATCTGGAGCTGAGAAACAGGTTCTCTCCACTTGGGGAGGCTGGGGCTGATGAGGCCTTGGGGGACCAGCAGGACCACCAGCCTGGGATGTCAGGTGGCAAGGGGGCCACTGCAGGAGAGGCGCGGGCCAGGGCAGGACTGCCCACCACCACCAGGAAGACACGACAGCGGGTGATTATCATTGGGGATTCCCTGCTGAGGGGCACTGAGGCAGCAGTGTGCTGCCCCAACCTTGAGACGAAGGAGGTTTGCTGCCTGCCGGGCGCACACATCTGGCATGTGAAGGACAGAGTGGAGCGTCTTGTTCGCTCCGGGGGTCACCAGCTGCTTCTGGTGATCCATGTGGGCACAAACGATGTAGCCAGGCAGGGTGTGGTCAGGATCACCAGGGACTTTGAGGCCTTGGGAAAGAAACTCAGGAAGCTGAAGGTCCAAGTGGCCTTCTCATCTATCTTACCAGTCTGGGTATTTGGGCCAGGCAGGGACAGGAGGGTCTCCGAGGTGAATGACTGGCTTAGGGTGTGGTGCCAGAAGGAACACTTCGGGTTCCTTGATCACAGCACCCGGTTTCTTGCCAATGGACTTCTGGCAAGGGACGGGTTGCACTGCACGAGGATGGGGAAAAGGTCCTTTGGAGATGCTGTAGCGAGCTTTGTCCAGAAGACTTTAAACTGAACCGGAGGGGGGTCAGGCCCCCCAGAAATGTGTCTGCACTGGACAAGTGTGGGGAGAGGATCAGACTCTGGAAGCAGGGTTTTAGAGGTACTGCAGGGACTGAAAGGACTCCTACAGAGAGGGGCCAGGTATCAGGAAGATGAGAGGAAGGAGGAGGCTGGGAACTCCAAGGAAAGGAAGTGGTGGGAAGGAGTTGAGGTGCATGTACACCAATGCTAGGAGCATGGGTAATAAGCAGGAAGAGCTTGACGTGCTCCTGGGAATAGGAGGGTATGTCCTGGTGGGAATCACAGAAACTGGGTGGGATGAAAGGCAAGTCTGGAATGTGAACATAGAGCAGTATCACCGTTTTAGAAAGGACAGGAAGGGAAAGAGGCGTGGGGGCGTGGCTTTATATGTCAGGGAAGGGACAGGATGCAGTGAGATAAAATGCAGCACAGATGGGAATTTGGTAGAGGCAGTTTCGGTGAAATTTAGGGGTCTTGACAGGGAAAGAGACCTGACAGTGGGGATCTGTTATCACCTTCCACGTCAACTTGGGACTCTGGATGATGTCCTGACAGACCAGATTCTAAGGGTATCTCAGGGGAGAGACACAGTAATTATAGAAGATTTCAATCTCCTGGATATTAGTTGGGAGACTCACTCGGCGGTGACAGCCAGGTCACATTTCTTCCTAGAAGCTATAGAGGGAGGGTTTTTCACACAGAGGGTCCGAGAGGCGACGAGGGGGGGAAACATCCTTGACTTGGTCTTGACCAATAGGGAGGAGCTGATAGATGAAGTACAGATTAGGGGAGCTCTGGATGCGAGTGGTCACTCCATCCTTTGCTTTGAGATCAGGGGACTGGGGATGTGCAGCAGGTCAAACTCTAGAAGCTGGGACTTCAAGAGGGCCAACTTTGACCAACTGAAGGCCAGACTGGGGAAAGTCTCCTGGTATAGGTTACTGGAAGGTAAGTGAGTTGAGGAGCAGTGGATGGCACTCAAAAGGGAGGTTTTGGAGGTGCAAGCCTTGACAATACCTCTAGTTAGTAAGGTGGGAAGCAGAGGAGAGCACCTTGGATGCGTAAGGAGGTAATTAGAGGGATTAGATGAAAAGGAACCTCCTCAGGAAATGGGTATGGGGGTAAATAGACAAAAGGGCATACCAGGAGAGGGAGGCCCATTGCAGAAGGACTCTTCACAAGGCTAAAACTGATTACAAGCTGAGACATGCCAAGAATATCAAGAGCAACAAAAAGGGCTTCTTTCAGCATGGCTTCTTTCAGCATGTAAATAGGAAGAGGAAGGGGACACAAGTAGTGGGACCACTAATTAAGGAGGAAGGAGACTGATACAAGGGAACAGGCACAGAAGCCAAATGACTATTTTGCCTCTGTGTTCTCCCCAAAGCAGGACGGGGGAGATCTCCATAGGAGATTAGGTGAGGCCGGAGACTTAGGGGCACAGATTAGAGTCACCCCCCCCCTTGAAGTCGAGGGGCTCCTCAGGGCATTGGACATTACAAAGGTGCCAGGCCATGACAGGTTACACCCGAGAATACTTCGAGAGTTGGCAGGGGTTCTCTCATGCCCGCTGGCCTCCACTTTTGAGGCCTCATGGAGAACGGGTGAAGCCCCAGAGAACTGGAGGGTGGCATCAGTGGTCCCAATTTTCAAAAAGGGTAGTAGAAGGGACATGGGGAATTACAGACCAGTTAGCTTTACATCCATTGTAGGAAAAACAGTGGAAAGGCTAATAGAGAGAGATCTAGTGATGCTAGATAGGGAAGGGAGGCTGGCAGCCACATAAGACGGCTTCCGCAAAAACAGGTCCTGCCAGACAAACCTTGTGCAATTGTATGACAAGGTTTCGAGATGGCTGGATGGAGGGGATGCAGTGGATGTGGTATACCTGGATTTCAGCAAGGCCTTTGACAAAGCGCCCCATGATATCCTGGTGGAGAAACTGAGGAGTTTTGGAATGCACCAAAGCACTGTCCAGTGGATTAGGGCATGGTTGACTGACTGAAAGCAGAGAGTAACCATTAGTGGGGAATCATCGGGATGGTGGCAAGCAGGGTCCCCAAGGGTTCTGTCCTGGGGCCGATCCTGTTTAATCTTTTCATAAATGACATGGAAGGAGGGGTGAACAGTCTGCTGATCAAATTCGCAGAAGATACTAAAACTGGAGCAGTGGCTACAACTGAGGAGCAGGTACTCCAGATCCAAAAGGATCTGGACAGACTATGGAAGTGGGCAGGAGACAACAGGATGGCGTTCAATGTGGATAAGTGCAAGGTTGGAGCATAGGAATAGGTGTCATAAGCACAGGTTAGAGGACAAGTGGCTGGAGAGCAGCACTTGTGAAAGGGACCTCGGGGTACGGGTTGACTGCAGGCCAAACATGAGCCAGCAGTGTGATGCGGTGGTCAAGAGGGCGAACACCACCCTTGGTTGCATAGCCAGAAGTGTGGCTTCTAGAACAAGAGAGGTATTACTACCACTCTACACGACTCTGGTGTGTCCGCAACTGGAGTATTGTGCTCAGTTTTGGGCCCCTCATTACAGAAAGGATATAGCCAGGTTGGAGTCAGTGCAGCGTAGGGCCACAAGGTTGGTAGCCGGTTTGCAGGGGATGCTGTATGAGGCGAGACTGAGGGAACTGGGTCTCTTCAGCCTGGAGAATAGGAGACTTAGAGGGGATATATTGGTGACATACAGGTATGTGAGGGGAGGTCACATGGAGATGGGTAGAGACCTGTTCTCCCCTGCAGAGGAAGGCAGGACGTGCTCCAACA
Organism: Varanus komodoensis; assembly: GCF_004798865.1. Lineage (NCBI taxonomy): Eukaryota > Metazoa > Chordata > Lepidosauria > Squamata > Varanidae > Varanus > Varanus komodoensis. The sequence goes on from NW_025335780.1 coordinate 5,535,492, forward strand.
GACCCAAGCTCAGGGACCCAAGGTTCCATTTAGATGCCAGGAAGCATTTCCTGACAGTTAGGACCCAGAGAGTGTGGAATGGGCTTCCACAGGAGGTGGTTGAGGCCCCATCAGTGAGGGTGTTCAAGGATAGGCTGGACATGCACATGGTGGGCATGTTGTGAGTGCAGCCGGCTGGAGCTGGGGGTCAGACTAGATGGTCCAGGAGACCCCTTCTGACTCGCTCTGTTTGTTTAAGTTTCTATAAGAGTCAGAGGCCCTTCTCCAGGAGCCAGCCTTTGAAAGAGAGCTAGCTACCTGGTGGGAGGCCTTCTCTGCGGTGGTGCCATGATTGTAGAACATGCTCCCCAGAGAGGTTCACCTGGCATCAACGCTTCTTTCCTTTTGGCCTCAGGTGAAAACCTTTCTATTCTTCCAATATTTCAATTGTTAACCTGTTTTAATGGGTGTTTTTATATTTTAAAATCAGATGCTATGCAACTGCTACTCATATTTCTATTTTTGTTCTATTTTATTAATCTGTTGTAAATCATCCCATGATGTCTGTGAAAAGACAGTATAGAAAAGGTTTTAATAAATAAATAAATTAATTAATAAAGTCAAAATACTTGACACATGGGTTTGGGGTTTTTTTTCCGACTCTGGCAAATGTTCTCACAGTTTCGGCAAAGAGTTTTAACCAGAACCAGAACCCCAACCCCAAGCCTCGTTTTCACCAGATGGGTTTATTTCTGGATTTGGGCAGCCTGGTTGTATTCTGACATGTTTGGATATGTGTTAGCAAGAAATTGTAGCAATTAAGAAATGAGTAAGAAGCTGTTGCAGAAGAGGCAGTTTCTATATTTTAATTGAGCCATTGTATTCCTTCCTGCTTTATTAATCTAGATATTAATACCTGCCCAAATGTTCATATCGTATAGTCAAGGCTATGGTTTTCCCAGTTGCAATGTATGGCTGTAAAAGCTGGACCATAAGGAAGGCTGAGTGCCAAAGGATTGAGGCCTTTGAACTGTGGTGCTGGAGGAGACTCCTGCGAGTCCCTTGGACCGCAAAGCAATCAAACCGGTCAGAGGAGATCAACCCTGACTGCTCTTTAGAAGGCCAGATACTGAAGATGAAACTCAAATACTTTGGCCACCTAATGAGAAGGACGGACTACCTGGAGAACAGCCTAATGCTGGGAACAATTGAAGGCAAAAGAAGAAGGGGACGGCAGAGGATGAGGGAGTCACTGAAGCAGTCAGTGTGAGCTTGAGTGGACTCCAGGGATGGTGGAGGACAGGAAGGCCTGGAGGAATGTTGTCCATGGGGTCACAATGGGTCGGACACGACTTCACGACTAACAACAACAACAAAGGTTGATAATGTACCATTCTAAAGGTTTCAAGGTGATTTGCCTTTATGTTGTGAAACCCATGTTTGCACTTTTCCCTCATGTTTTCTAAGCATAATCACATATTAGTTGCAATTTCCTTTGAAACTTGAGACATAATTATGCAAAGAAGGCATGCTTCTTCATATAAAGGATCTTTCAGAAGAAAAGAAAAAGCATACCTTACACTACAGGTATCCAGTTTGTGCTAATACCAAGACTGGAAACTCATTACCAGTAAAAATGTCACTTCTGATGAAGCATTTTAAAAAATCCCCAGAATCAAATTTAGGATGTCTTTACTAAGCTGTTTTATGGTAGAGCCCCACCATTGGAACTGTGATGAGTCTTCATGTAAAAATGCTGATTTGAATTAGATTTAGAATATATGTCATCCCCAATTAGCCTTCCCTTCATCAAAATGATCTCACAAACACGGAGAATGAATCTTTATTTCCTCCTTTGCACATGGGAGGTCATTTGTCAGATTTAATATACTTCTACCTATGTCTTTCTACATGCTTTGGGTTCAAGATGGATGACCACAGACTTCATGGAGGGAGGGGGAATATCACTGAATAGTTGAATCCCATTTTAATGAAATGCAGAACGTAATAACACATTGTACTCTAAATTACAACTGAATACATTATAAGAACAATATGGAAAATGCCACATAGATTCCCTCTGGACTCCAGGTATATATTGTTTAACATACTTAGTTCTTAAGTTTTAGTGTCTTTGCAAAGGAAAAAAAATACTGAATATGCAGAATAGTTGAACAGAGCCATCGAGATTTCTCTGAGCAACATCATTCCTTAGTTTTATGTCCACACCAAAGGAATCACCCTCTTTCTTTCATGATAAATGGATGACTAAGTTCCACATTCTTGGGGTCTGAGAAGTGTACACTCCAACGTTTAAATGATCTCCCTGGATTAAGTACCTTTAGTGGGTTCCTTATACCTAGGAGTGACAAGGCAGGCAAAAGCAGAATTCCCCCAGGTTGCCACTGACTTCCTTGGGTTCTTTAGGTGAAGTGAGAAGGATGAAGCTGTTGGAGATGGAGCAGGCAACCAACCCATGACAGAGCCCTGACAGATGCCAGGTCTAGGTACGTGGGTGGGGAGGAAATAAATTTACTCTGTTCAATTTCACCTTACCTAATTTTGCCAATTTGAATCACTTTGTACACCAAAATTTGGTGATCCTTCAGAATTTGCACTTCTCCGAAATTTACATTGACGTTGTCCAGTCAAAACTGAGCACAAAAAGTCATGTATTAAGGAAAATTAGGTTACAATATATTAGGAAAACTGCTTTCAAATTAGTGAGCTCTTGAAAAAGTATTTATTCACTCAGGCTTTCCCTGGCCTGTATTCAGCCATGGTACAGCTTAGTCCTTCTGCTTGTTGTAATGTTTTTTAAAGGCATTTAATGCTTTATACCTGCTTTGATATTGTACTCTATGTGTTTATTTATGTCACCTGTTCGGAAATCTTGTATGTCACCTTGCAGGGAAACAAATAAAGAAAGCTTTAGAAAAAAAAACATCTGTGCCTTTTAGACTAAAGGGAAAAAAGGCTACACATATTCTGGGAAATGACCAAACAATCAATGGTTAGAGAAAGAAAGTGGAGCCATGGCATGGTTGTTGGAAGAACTGCAGAGGCAGGATTTGGCTCCTAAGCCTGAGGTTTGGCATCCCTCCTTCTGATGTTGACTCCATCCCAAAAATAACCCATAGCCCATGGGATGAATATTCAGTATCAGTGAATGTTTAAACTACCAAGCTTGAACATTCCATAATTCCTGAATAAAGAAAAAACTGAAGCAATTAAAGCAAAGAAAATACAAAGAGAAAAGAAAGCTGGATGCAAAAATCCAGGAAAAGTTCTACTGACTCAGACCAAAGGATCCTTCTAGTCCAGCATGCTATTTCCTAACATGGAGAGGTGGGTGCTTCAAAGAAGCAAGTCAGTATGAAATGAAAGGTGAAGCAGTTCCCCAATTTTCTCCTAGGAACCAGTATTCAAGGATGCTAGTTTTCTGAATATGACGGTTCCAGTAACATCTGATGGCCAATAGGTTTGGTTCAGAAGATGCCTGAAAGTTCACCTCAAATCCTATGGTGCCAACACTGCCTCTGACCTCTGACTTGCCCATGTGAAGCCTATCCGTATGCACCTGCTTGCATAAAATCATATATGCATCAGTCAAAGTCAAATGGATAGTTCCCAGAGAACAATAGCATGATTTTAACCGAGGGCTTTATAGGAAGATGGCACAAGCCAACTTGTTCTATTTATAGGGCCAGCTCACAGCTCTTGAGTTTTATCTAAATGGGTCCTTTGTTTGTCTCTGAATCTCCTTTTAAGACCATCTCAGCCAGTGAAAATCACCACACCTTGCAGCAGTGAATTTCTGTAAGTCAATCATACATTGTGTTAAGTACTTTTTCTTGTTCCTTGAGTATCGACTGCCAGTGAATTGCATTGAGTACTCTGAATCCTAATGTCAAGGTAAAGGGAAAATAAATTTTTCTATCTCCCTTCCCTAAATCATGCATCATTTTATACACATCTGGGCTTGGATCCAGTTTTAGTCATACTTAGATCCATTGAAATCAATGGGAGTTCAGTTAGTCAAGACTAAAAACAGCTATCATGTATGGAGCACGTTTCCCTTTGACCATATCTTTTCCTAAACCAATATGCCCCAAATGCACTGTATTTCGTTACCAAGGAGGTGCTCCAATTCATAATTTTGGTTTCTCCTTCTTGTACTACTATTTCTGGGGCAACTACATTTTGTGATACAGAAAATACATAGGCATACTGATGGGAAAAGCTACAAGGCTCAAGCTTGTTGAGGGTTTCAGGGTTCTACCTCAGATCTATCTGTTTTGTTCCCATCCCTCCCTCCATCTGAACAATTAGAATATATATTTGGGTATGCATTTTTAAAAGTATACATCAAAATGCAGAATTTCTCCCATACAGTGTGAGAATATGTATTTTTTCAAACTGCAGATTTTTAAGGTGTGTGTTCATCTAAAGTATGAATTTTTCACATAGCTCTTTTGGTAAGCTTCCTTTATTGAAAATTAAAGGAAAAAAATACCAACCTACATTCTGAGGGTGACTCTTTGCATAACTCGATTTAGGGGTAGCATGGAAGGGGATTCTACATAATGTTAAATGTGTGTTTCCAAAAGTTTGCTGGATTTTGCTCTCATAATTGTAAACTTGGGAATTTGCAAACTTTGCAAATAAAGTGTCTTTATGTTCTGGGATTTGAACAGGGCAAGTTCTGATATTAGATAACTAGAAACTAAGTTCTCCAAGATCACATGTGTGAGTGTGTGTAGAGACAGACAGATAGATTATATAGATGTGACCCCTGAGCAGAGAAAGAGAAGCAATGTAACTTTTTTTGCAATTGGTTGGCAAGAGGCAGGTCTGTAGGGGTGGCAGTTTCTTTGGGAGATGGATGCTCTTTTAGGACTAGTTTTTCCAGCATACATATCTGCTTCCTCTCTGCTCAACCTGTATGTTTGTAATTACTTTCTTACCAGACACACCACTTCCCATACTCAGGAAAATTGTCCTACAAAGATAGCACTGGCATTTTCTACCATTTGGTGGACAGCATGGAGCAGTATGCATAGCAATTTGGGAATCACTCAATATATTCCTTTTACAAAATGGAATTGGTTGTGACTTGGTTGCTATTTGCTCGGTTGACTTGGTTGTTATTGGTTGCTTGGTTGCTATTTCTTGCAGGTTGGGATAAAATTGGCTCATGCCCCCAGCTTCATGCACATCTGATGTGTCTGCCTCTCAGTGTTGCTAAATTCCTGTTTCTTTCCCATTCCCGTTTCTATTTTTTATTACTTTTTATTTGATTAGATTAGCATCATGCACAGGTCTATCAGAGCTCAGCTAAAATGGAGAACTATTTTTGTCGATATTGCAGGCAAGTCTTCAACATTTTGAAACATTTCTCCAAGAGCTTATGTCAGGAATTCTCATCCAAGCAACTGGAGAAATGCTCCTTCTCCTGCCATGCTGTGAAGTGGCGGGAACCATCACTTATCACCAGAGCGCAGAAATACAGGGAACATAATGTACCCATTGGTTACTGAGTCAACCAAGTCAATGTTGTAAACTGCCCAGAACGTTCTGGCTATTGGGTGGTGTAAAAAATCAGTCAGTCAACCAACCAACCAACCAACCCCTTTTGGTGAGAGAGCGGACAGTACCACTGGGCCAGCATGGCTTGGTAAGCTTGGGGTGTCAGAATGTTTGCTTCAGTCATTGGCTTTATTTCCCCCATCAACACAGAGGAAGCGCAACATAAATGGCTTTGCTTGCCTTCACTGAGATGTTGACTGCATTCACTGATGCTTTCCTAAGTGTGGTTGCATGTATTGGAGTGGGGTAAGATTCCCACACTTTTAGAAAACTGGTCATGAAGCAGGAATTGGGTGATGTGGCTCAGGATGCTAAAAATACTAACCAGGACAGTTTAATATTTGGGGAGGGAAATATGGAATGTCCATGCAAGTCAAATTTAGGAAGAAATCCAGTGTATGTTGAAATGTGAAAGCTTCTGCAACACCCAAGATCCCCACAGGTAGGCATGCTGGGAATTGTGGAGATTGTCTTCTCCCCAATCCTGCAAAGGATCGCAGCTTTAAGAACATAGGCATCTGCCTTGAAATGAATCACAGCACTGCTCCATCTGTCCCAATTTTGAAAGTAGTTCTCCAGGTGAACATGGCAGAGATTTCCCCAGCCTTACCTGGAAAGACCATGGCTTGAACCCAGGACCTGAGGTGTGCAGAACATGTGTTCTGACACCAAGCTATGGCTGCTGTTCAACAATTCAGCACAACTCTTGTCCAATCCCAGGTCTTCCAATTCAATTCACACAGATTCAGAGGTAAACTCCACTGAGTTCAGTATGATTTACTCTCAGAAAAATGTGTTTAGGGTTGCCATGTTACTATTAAGATCCTTCCAGATTTTTGCCTATTTGCAATATAATTTCATCAGTTGGATAATAATGAAAAGATTAACCTTTCTGATATGAGAAGCATTCTAATTCTTTTTTGTTTAAGTCTAGGACGGCATATTTATATTGACATTTATAGTGATATGTTTTATGACATAGTGAAGGTGATGAAGAGGCTTAGGCACGGGGTCACCTTGTGTCAAGGTAGGTAGCCAGTCCGTCAAACACGCTGGATCTACATCTGCTAATGAGGAATTAACTTGACAGAAAGGGGCCATTTTACTGTTTTTGTGCAATCCCAACCTGTTAAACAATGCTAATCAGGTGTTTATTAAGTAAAACCATTATGCCACACTGGCTCTAGCCTTTACCATATGTCAGAGAGGTTGTAAAATATTATTCATTAGATTTAAAACTGATTAATAAGAGTCATTTAATAAGGGATTTTTTTTTTCTTTTTGCTTTCGCCTCCAGCTCAGCATATGTATCAAGGTTAAACTAATATCTGGAGAGAGCTTTGGAAAAGTTATCACTTTTAAAAGAATAGATCATGGTAAAAATTTTGATTAAAGTGTTAAAGTTGCAAGAAGCTAGTGTGCATCATTCAACTTCTTTTAAGGTAATAATTACATTGAGAAGACACCTGAAAACTGAAAGCAGCTAATAAGCAACTTGTCTCAAAAGATTGCATTTTTTTAAATAGATATCTATCAATTTATCTGTTTTATATTTATTTTCCTGCCTACATACCTACCTATCTTTCTATCAGTCCATGTGCAATATTTGGTCATTGATGGCACTCGCATAAGAATCTTTCCCATCCTAGGAAAAATGTTATAAATTAGCAAACTTTAAATTTTAAAACAAATGTACCATAAAATTTCAAGTTTTAAAATGCATGTACCAAAGAATTTCAAATTTCCTTGTCATGTGATGAGAACAATAATCACCAAAAGGTTCCCTATTTATATTTTCAGAAGTTATATAAACTTTCACAGGCTTTCTGATTTGACAAAGCACACCACAGTAGGAGAATGATTCTGACACATTGCCTTCACCCCAAAAGATAAAGTACACTAGACACACAAAAAGTTTGGATGAATTGGATGGTTATGAATTCAGGTAAATGTGGTTTATACAATGGAGTCTTTCTCATTCATAATAATGAATAATACCTTGATTTAATGGCTCAGCAAAGAATAACCCCTCAATTTGACACTGGCCTACTGATTCAACCTCAGTTATGTCAAGTGATTGAGCCATGTATACTATTTCCATTTTCAGGATCTGTTCACCCATCTTTTAATTTCACCTTATAAACAAAAACATATTGGAGGCTCATTTCTCTCTTATATCCCAAAACTACATTTATGGAGCGTACAAGAATTTTTACAAAGTAACCTGTTCAGACCTCACAGGAAACTACCAGAGAGGCATTAAGGAAACTTATATTCTAGACTTAATGGTCTAATAAAGGAGGACGTGGTGAGAGTGAGATCTTAAGTCTATCACTTCACTTGCTTCCCATTATGGCAAGCTTTCCTGTTCATCTTGTTGAGTGGGGAGTTGAACACCACACTGGTCTTTGTGTCTTTGTTTTTCACTGGCTACACATGCTTTCTGCTTTGTCTCTCCATTGGGAGTAACTGAAGGATCCAAACATTTCTAAATATCCTGATTGAATGGAAGCCAAATTAGAGCAGCAATTCGTTCAGAGAAGCAGCAGGCAGTCTTCTCCAAGATCAGCGATCAAGTACGTCATACATCAAACAGAACAGTGTCCAAGAAACAAAAGGCCTTTGAGTACAGCAGGGAAGAGTGTGGCACAGGGGTGAGCAGCTAAAAAGTTCTTGAAAAGTGTTATATACTCGATGGCAGGATAGATATTCCTGTTGGGCTTGTGACCACATTCAACAGTTTGAAAAACTGTCTGTAGCATCCCCCCAAAACTGCTAATATGCAAGGTGGGGCTTCCTGGGAAGAAGTGGCAGCAATCCTTCTTTCTTTCCCCCTCTCCTTATTTTCCTTTGTGGCTGGATGCATTGCGGACAAAAGCATCAGCTGTCTGCCATTTTCATTTCCTGATAATGTCCCTAAGCCCATCGTATGGCCTGGAGGCATTCATGGGAAATGAACACAGCAGTGGATGGAGGCTTTCACTTCGCTTTCCAGGGATCCCAGCTGTCAGTAAGCACATTTGCTAATTTAAAACAATGGGATGGCTGGGACATCTTGGCAGGCTTCAAGAAACGTGTCCAAGGGTGCACCAGTGCCCACGGGTACCATGTTACTTACCCCTGCTTTAAGGTTAATTCATCTCCGGATGGGCACTGTAGAATCACGAGAACGTTGATTATCACACTTAATTAATTGATTGTTCATGGCACTCAAACCATTCTTCTGGGGCACATTGTCTGGGAAGGATTCTTTCCAATGTCCATCTCATATCTTCCCTCTTACGGCCTATACTGCTATAAATTTATTAGCCTCTAAGAGGAAAAAGGAAAGGGATAGTGTAGAATTAGGCATACACAGAACCAACAGAAGTGGGCAGGCTAATTCTATATAGGACTGAAGCTTTGTTGTTTTTACCCCATATTTCTTTTACAGCCATTCATATTTTCCAAGTTTTGCACAAACATTCAAGGAGACATTGGAAGCCATCCTGTAATTGGTGAGTAGTTTGTTTCTTAGTTAATATTGCATTATTTAAATGGGATTTGTCTTTTATCTATCATTTAATATGAGAAAGTCTATGTCGCAAACCGCCTTGGTTCACAGGTGTCAGCATTTATGCATGCCACAGAGGATCCAAATGCTCTGGTTATTAGCCTGCTCTGTGGTCCATGCAAACATTTAGGTTTGTTTAACATAACATGCTTGAATACCATTTTTTTCAAAATCAGTGGAAGTATCTGGAATATGCAATGGGTGTGTGGTATAATCAATGATCGGCCACTTGCCACAGTGATGAGAGTACAGAGGACTCTTCCTGAGTGATATGTCTTTCATTTCCATTTTCTGAAAAGGCATCTCTTGGTGCTGTTATCAATGACAATAATAAATGTTTTTTAAAAAATTGGATGGAGGCCAAACCCATCAAGTTCTCCTTCCAAAAGATAACTTCCCATAGCCCATCCCCAATGACAGTGCCTTGAATATCTTTAGCTTTCCCATCAGAACCACTTAGTGTTATGAGGCTTTGCCACTGTTTGAACATGACTACTATTGTCAGAACCAGGCAAACAAATTTATGATGATGTTCCTGGGAATAAGGAACTAATGCAAAGGGGATTTCTCTGTAGTTCTTCATTAACATTGCATTCATTACAACAAGGGAGTTATAAGAGTTTCCTTTTAAGCAAATTAGGTCACGGGGGGAAAAAATACACAGCATGGAAACACAATGTATTACTACATAGAACAAAAGAGGTGGTTAATAAATTATGATAATGGAATTAGTCTACTGCTGATGCTGAAAGGCACATTTAAATATTGTGAATTTTACTTAGCAAAGAAAGCCTCTTACATGTATTCATAAAATGTTTTTCTCTCCTCCGTGCTGCTGTTATTGTCATTGTTTGGTGTGTTATTTCCCTCCAAGGGCATGCATGTAGTCTACTTTAAACATTTGCTTTGGTTTCTAGCAAAGCCAAAGGAGCTGTTTAAGTAAGTGGAAGATGTTGTAGGCAAGGACAAGAGGCAGAAACAATTCAAGCAGATTGGGTCTGAAAATGAATAGCATTCAGGGAGACGGAAAGGGAAAATAACTTGCCAATTAAATGAGAAATCAAGAGAAATCGATCATTCAATCACTCCTAAGACTGTACTTTAACCAAGAAAGGAAATGACATGCCAGTTTTTTGAGACATTTTGTGCATAGTCTCTATAAGTCCAAAGCACTTCTACCATTAATTTTAATCATTTAGTATTGCATCCACAATGATTGCACAGCTGTTAATTCATTTGCTGTCATGTAGTCCTAGTTTGTGTGAACTGGAGTGCAGAAGCATGTCCTGCACTGAAAACTGTTCCATGGATATTCCAAAGTATTTGTGCTACTCATTACAAAATCATTTAATTATAAGTAGAGTTTTGTCCATTGGCCTTCTTTGTCACTGCATACACCATTTGTGAAAAATAATCTGTTTTGTGTTAATTGCCATAGTTTTGCATAGTCTTACTCCCATCAAGAACAACAGTGATAACTTCCTGCAGGATTACTTTAATTTGCAGTACAGTTCTTATGTTGAATTTCATAATCCCCTGGTTTAGAATATGAATCATGGCAATCCATAAAATCATAGACTCACAAAAGAGATGGAAGGGGAAAGAAGGCCATTGGGTCCAACCCGCTGCTTCATGCAGGACTCCCGTTAAACCATCCCCCTCAGATGGCTCTCCAGTGCACCTTGAAAGCCTCCAGTGTGGGAGAGCCCACAACCTCCCTAGGTCGCTGGTTCCATAGTTGTACTGCTCCAACAGCCAGTCAGTTTCTTGATGTTCAGCTGGAATCTGACTGCCTGCAACTTGAACCCATTATTCTGTGTCCTGCACTCTGGAATGATCAAGAAGATAACAGTGTGATGCAGTGGCCAAGGAGGCAAATGCCACCCTTGGATGCATAGCCAGAAGTGTGGCTTCTAGATCGAGAGAGGTATCACTACCACACTATATGACTCCGGTGTGCCTACAACTGGAGTATTGTGTTCAGTTCTGGGCCTCTCATTACAGGAAGGATATAGCCAGGTTGGAGTCAGTGCAGCATAGGGCCACAAGGTTGGTGGCCAGGGAAAGCCATATGAGGAGAGACTGAAGGAACTGGATCTTTTCAGCCTGGGGAAGAAGAGACTCCAAGGGAATCTGATGGAGGCATATAGGTACATGAAGGGGTCTCACATGGAGGTGGGTAGAAACCTGTTCTCCCCTGCAGAGGAAGGCAGGACATGCTCCAATGGAGCAAAGCTCAGGGAACCCAGGTTCCATTTGGATGCCAGGAAGCACTTCTTGACAGTCAAGACCCCGAGGCTGTGGAATGGGCTTCCACGGGAGGTGGTTGAGGCCTCATTGGTGAGACTGTTCAAGGATAGGCTGGGCATGTGCATGGTAGGCATGTTGTGAGTGGAACCAGCTGCAGCTAGGGGTCAGACTAGATGGCCTGGGAGGTCCCTTCTGACTTGTTCTGTTTCTATGATTCTATATCTTGGGCTTCGTAATTCATAATACCCAGTTTCAATAAACTGCAAGCACTACAGATACTGAATTCTTCTCCAGTTCAGATTAAATTCCAGTGTGGGTATGAGCAGTCCCATTTAACTGGCCTGTTTATTATGTTGCTAATGCTAATACAGTATTCCAGTTGTGATGGGACACGTCAGTATCCCAGGGATCCAGAACCGAGTGGAAACATCAGGTGCACTGGAAAGATGCTATGTCCCAAGACAACGATGCCCAGGAAGTTCTCTTAGCAGCAGCAGGAAGAGCAACTCCTCCTCTCAGTCTTTTCCTTACAACAACAACCCTGTTAGATAGGTTAGACTGACAACCTGGGACTGGACCAAAGTCAGCCAGTGGGTTCCATGGCTGAGCGGGGACTAGAATCTAGATCTCCTGAATCCCAGTTCTACACTCCTAACCACTGCAGCACCTTGGCTCTCAGCATGACCCCTAAAAAGGCATGGTCTTTATGGCCATCAGATGATCTCCCTTGTTTTACTGGCTCCTGACTCTCCAGATATAATTATGTATAATTTTCTGCCAGTTAAGCAAGCTTTTAGCAGTGATGATCACAGTCAGCACTTGCATTAAATAGAGAAATTGAGCGAGCACCTTCATTGTAAATGTCATTGCAACCTACCTTTGACAAATCACAGATAACTGAGTAATTCTTGACTTCCAAGAATAGAGAGTCAAGATTTCCTCTTTAAGTTCTTCCAAGTCTGCACAAAGTAGTCTCACAGAGTTTTCATTCATTGAACTGGAAATTCCATTTTCATTTTCAGAGTTTCTAAGGAAGACTAATTAGTGCCCGTCAGGTTGATGTGAACACAGAACACAAATAAAATAATATTGCTGGTAAACTGATGTAGTGAGTGAAGCTGGCTGCCACCTCCAATGGGCATCTCAGCTTCAGCATCATCTGGATTCTGAAGAAGGAGGAGACCTTAAAAAGGTGGAGATGGGAGTTCTGGGGACACAGGGAGAAGCACAGGCCTTTGCAGCGACCTCAAGGTCATTGCCCACAGGTTCTCAGGCTGACCAGAAGATGAGTAGTGTTTTGGAAGAGACAGGAGCGGTCAAAGAAGGGGACAAGAGAAACCATTGCCTTGCCTGGTCCCTGACTCCAAGGTTGAGGCATCAGGAGATATGACCTGCCCAATCAGAGGGCTTGGCTGGCCTGTCACAGCAGGATCTACTCTGGTTTCAGTAGGAAATAAAAAGCAGTGAGAAAAGCAAAGAAATAACATTTTTCAAATTCTTACAGTAAGTCATGAATTCTAATGTCTCAAAGCTTTGGAGAATTTGTTTCCCATGACCACTCAAAACAGTCGAAAGCTTTGTAAATATCAGAAAAGGTAAAAAAGCAATTGTTCTATTAAATATATGTTTAAAAAGAAAAGTATTGTTTTTCAGACATGGTACCATTTTTCCCCTGGGATAAACCCTGTCTTTTCTGATAGTGCATCATATGAAATAAGAACTTTAAGGCTGCAATCCTATACACATTTACATGTAAGCAAACCATTCATAGGATCTCCCTGTAACATATTTGAAACATTTATCTTTGAAAATCCATTGCATCCCAAATTATAAAAAAGGAAAGTCCTAAAAGATTCCTTGCATCAGAACTTTCTACCAGTCTTAAGTACAGGCACAATTTGTGTCATGTTTTAAAAGCTAAATAAATGAGAAACAGATAAATAAATTGGTAGCTATGTAGTAACTTCATTATCAGAGGCAGTATGTGTTCATGCACCATTTGCTGATACTCATGAGCAGGAAAAAGAATCTTGCCCAGGAAAAAGAAGAAGAACCTTTTGAATGCAGTACTAGATTAGATGTCCTGCTGGTCTGACCCAGCATGACTTTCTTATGTTCTTAACAAGAAATTCTGTAAAACACCTCTGGGACTGAGATGGCATGTCAATAGATTCTGCTACTCTGTGCTCATAAAAATCTAATGATGGCATTGATTCTTTCAATTGAAATGGTTCTGGCCAATAAATTAACTCAGTAGAAGAATGTGAACATTCTGCAGATAATTCACAATGTACACTGCAACTCTATGGATGCTGATCTGGAAGTCAAGCTTTTAGAGTCCAGTGTGATTTGCACTCAGATAAATCTGCAGTCTAAAATTCTTTGGTCATGGATGCACTAATGTTGGAACATTTGGATGAATTACATAATGACCATCTTGACTCATGTTGCATTCTCACCTGGCATGGGAAGTCACGTGACAGTGGCTAACTCAGGAAACATGCTCAAGTGTTGTGTTGCATCATCTATTACAGAAATCTACAGAACTGTGCACTACTAGGTCAATTTCTTTTCCTCTTAGACGTCACACCAACATTTTCCCCAACAGCAAAACACAAGTTAAATTTGAAATCAATAATATTTGGTAAATGTAACAAAAGGTGCAGGGGATCTAAATATCCCCACTAGGTTAACAGTTTTTGACTACAATTAAGACAGAAGCAAAATGAAATTTTCAATAGGATTAGCAACAGTTCTGTGTGTTTGGGGAGAAAGAAGAAAAGTATAAAATGTTACCTTAAGCCCCATGAACGGATTTCATCTACCAGTGAAAAGGCATTTTTCCGCTAACAACTTCATCTAATGGCAATCCCACCACACACCAATGGATGTCTCCAACAAGATGTCCCCATCTTCATTCAGCAGATTCTATAAGGTAGCCTTTTGGTAGCTGTTGGTGGACTTGGAACCACTGAGGAAGGGACTTTGGTAAATGCTTGGCACGCAAGAGGTCTCAAATTCAATTCTTGGCATCTCCAACTAGGGCTGGAGAAACTTCTTTCCCAAACCCTGGTGAGCTACTCACCAACATTAAATGTTACTGGGCTAAATGGAGCAACAGTTCAACTTGCTACAAGGCAGGTTCCTATGATCTGCCAAAGTGTGGATTTCAGTGGTATAGACAGGATTGTATGCTTAGCAGTAGGACAGATGGCTAAATCCATTCCAAGTTGGAAATCCTAAAGAAAAGAATGTGAAAATAGTTGCACAGTACTTCTTAGAGGTGGAATAGCACTAGCAAATCACATAAAACTACGCATGTGCTTGTTGGAAAACTTAAAAGGAGCTATGTCAGAGTGGAATCTTTATTTTCCTTACTAATTAATAAACATCATGCTGTGAATAACTAGTGATAATGTTCTAATAAGAAAAATCAATAAATTTGCACCCAGGGTCACATTAATTGATGCCGCAGAAGAGAAAAATGTATTTTCCATTGATCCTTTAGCAAACTTCTGACTAAAAAGGATAGAAAAGAAAGCCAATTACTGTAGTGTGCCTCTGAAAATGATAAGATTAAAAAAAAAGCTAATTATGTGTTTTTGAATAACTACAATTTTTGATGAAAGTGAGTCAAACAAGGGCAGCCCATGTCTTCTGCACAGAGCTATTACTTTTGACTAATTAAAATAGTTAACATTACCTTAAAATGCTCTTAATCTAATGGACAGGCAGCTGAGATTTTTCAGATATTGCCATCAAATTGCAAAACTTGAGTAAGAACTCATAAAAGAATGACTGCTAAGGTTCATATTTTTGCTGTATAGCAGGGCCCTAGTACTTTTGGATGGGGGACCAGTGACAACCTCCCTAGGTTTTCATGGGTTTATGACATCAGAAGGGCTTGGCCACACTTCTCTAAGGTCACTTACCACACTCTTACCACACTCCATGCTTGGATTTGCAAATGGCGCTTGATCTAGCAACCAAGATCTCCTGTGCATGAACCTTCCTGGTTAAGAAAGCCTCAGATTCAGTGAAACCAGGTCAAAGCAGTCCCATCATTCCTTTGATGGGAAGGAATGGACACTATCCAGCTCTACTCCATCTCCATCTCCTCCTTCCTACCAAGTGGGAAGGACTCAGGGCATATGAAGGAGAAGCAGCTGAGCCACCTTTCCTTCTCCAACAGAGGAATGATCTGGGTCACTTCACAAGCTCCTTCTTCTTCCCTCATTGTGCGAAACAGGAAGATGAAGAAGAGAGTGGCCACTTTTGCTGGCCTGGGCTAACTCCCTGCAGGAACCTCAAGATGATACCCAGACAAGATTGGAGTGCCCTCTGGTCTGTAAGTTTTGCAGCTTTGCTTTATGTGAAAAGAAAGAAGCCACTTTTCCAGGAAAAGGACATGCTGAATCCTGAAATTGCTCATGGACTAGAAGAGCTGTCATAAAATGATGCTCAATTCTGACCAGATTGGTGTTCAGTCAGGTTCCTCTGCCAAGGAAGATAGTGTATGGCATGTTTTGGATTGGGTTACATTACCCCTGGAACACCAAATTCTCAGCTAGCATGGTTAATAGATCTAAGCTTAGTTTTGGAGGCCCAGTTGGTTTTGATGACAGATAGCATCTTCTTCAAGCAGTGGCTGTGGATTTCCCTAGATCAGGATGTACCAAAAAGCTATGGGACTCAGGACCATACAACAACAACAACAAAAATTAGCATTTGTTAATGTATGCATGCCAGTATATATCCATAATTAGAAATAATTACTATAATTTAAATTTAATATGAGACAAGCTAATTATCTCTTATTTGCTGTAAAGACAGAAATATGCCATGTCCCAAATTGCTTTAAAGGGAGGACCGAGGCTTTGAAGTTGTCCACTAACATTTAAAACCTGGAGTATAGGCCGAGTAAGATCCCACGACAATGACATTTATTCTATTCTGTTTAAAGCTTAACAATACTCTGCACACTTGCAATTGTACATATAGGTCATCCTCTTCCGTGTCACATGCAGAAACCTTTGTTTCCCAGTTGTCCTCTGTCTTGTTGATCCATTTCTTCTTATTTGTTTATGTCTAGTCGGCCAGCAAGAACTTTTCTTCACTGAGGCTTTTTAATATATTTTGTTTCTATCAGTGTTTAGATCCCATTCCTGCTTTCCATGCTGTTGGGATTCTTCTGTTTTACTGTATTTTTATTGATTGGATTATTGATTTAAATTTACGTAAACTAGTCTGCTCTGCCTTGGTGTCAAGTGTAAAAGAGCAGTGTAAAAATAATCCAGATGAAAACTAAAACTAAATAAAAATAATCCAGATGAAAATTAAAATAACGACGTAATGGTGCCATAGGCCATAGCATGTAGGTAGTACACATAAATGAGATCAGGTATCCTTTTGCTTCTTCCAGTTCCTGAGATGTTGCAGAGTGTTCATTGTTTGCTTTTCTTTCTTTTTCTAATTTAAATGGTTTACTATGAAATGAAAGTCAGTGTGGGAAGAATTCTGGGCTCTGTCTGCAGAGGCCTTGCTTGTTTCCCTCACTCACCCATGAAGCCCACTAGGTGTTTTTGCATTATCACTGCCACCTACCTCAAAGGATTGTTTTTGAGAGGATAAAATGGAGAGGGGAACCCTTTGTAAGTTACTTTTGGGTCCTTGCAAGAGGAGGAAAGGCACGGTAGAGATGCAATGTAATGATATTTCACTGTATTCATTATTATGCTTTTCCTGGAAAATGCGTGTAAGCAGGAAACCAAAATGGTAATTTTTCAAAGACGTAAATGACAGATGCACAAGAGCATCTCTGTACACCATGTGAAGAAGAGCCAATAGGAGTGAAAAAGGATGAGTAAGCTGCAAGGACAGGGGCAGTACAGGATGGAGCAGGGCTTGCCTGGAAGCTACTGAAGCAGGGAAGCAGGCAAGGACAATCAGTGGGCACGGCCTTGGAGCACAGATGCATGCACAGGCAGAAATCCAGATCCATCTTTTCTACATCTCTGCAAGCACCAATTCGTTCATATCCCCCTTCGGCATTTTCTTATATCCAAACAGACCTTCTACCATTACTGGAGGACAGAGTGTCAGTTGTGCTACCCAAATTTTGGCATGATTTCTGGGCAAGAGATGCTTTTTTTCCAAAGCCAGAGCAACACGTATCACAAATGGCTATTCGCACAAGTCTGGTGTTTCTTTGGGTGCAAGCGGAATCAGAAGGGGATGATTTGCAGTGGAAAAGGTGGGCTTCGGGATGCCCAACTCTTTCTCCCATCTGCTGCAGTACTCCTGCAAATACTTCTACAATCGTTCCCTCATCCCATCCAGAGTTCACACATCTACATGCCTGAATCAATGCTACTGAAATCGATGGCATGTACAGTTCCTCGTTAGCTTTGGCTGGTGCTTGACCTCAACTTGCAATCCTAAAGGCACTTCTGTAGAAGCCAGTTGAGTCGAAATCCATGGAACTTTAAACTGCCAAAAAAGGGCGAAAGCCAAATGTCTTTACATTGACTTACATTCCCCTTTACTGTTTATCAATGAAGCAAGATGGTCCAGCTACCCAAAGATGCTGCCATGTCATCTCTGCGCCTATATTTATCCTGCTGGGTGTTGAGAAAATAAATGGTAAGGTCTCAAGAACTGCCCTTTATGTGTGGTTCAAGGGAAATGCAAGGTAATGTTTTCTCATTAATGGATTAACCTGTGTTTTGAACCCTGACAGATGAGTCTGCTTCCTAGTGAGGTTCACTTTAGGTAATCTATACCTCAAGTCATTTGCAAAAGACTGGCACTTCTAAAGCATTTCAATAAATTCTGCACTGTCAAGCCGCAAACTAGGATCTGCTCCTCTCAATGGGATATTTAGTGCCCAAGCCTAATTCCTCACAGTCAGGTAGAAACATGTAACCTGGGAAAACTTCCCTCCTGCACTCAAAAGGTCTTGATGGTACTGTAGAATCAGAGAACTAATTATTTAGGTCCCTTCGTTTACGTTCCTTACACATCTGACTGCCTGATTTGGATGTATTTATGTATTTACTGAATTTGTATGCTGCCCCATAGCCAGAGACTAAAAATTCAGCTAAAATTATTATTAGTAGTAGTAGTAATAATAATAACTAAAACCCTGAAACAATATAAATACAACCATATACATACAACAGGGGGAAATAAACATGAAATAACCAATAAAACAACAACCCATAAAGCTATACACAAGAAACCAGCAGCAAGGCCAATGGTCATAATAAAAAACAGAAACTAAATCAAAAGTCTTCACTTGGCACCAAAAGCAAGGTAAAGTGGGTACCGGTCGCACCTCCCTTGGAAGGGAATTCCAAAGGTGAGGTGTGATGTCAGAGAAAATCCTTTTCCTCTCTGATTCTCCCCTGACCTCATTTGAGGGGGGTTCACGAAGGAGGACCTCCATTGATGACCAGGCTGGTCTGGTAGCGATATATGGATACAGGCATTCCTTCAGATTTACAGCCAGGAATTGCTGTATGGATGTTAATTATACATGAGCAACAAGTGCCCTTTACTCCCAGAGAGTGGACATCCGTTCTCCTAAGTAGAGGAGCAGCTTACCTAGCTGCCATTTTACCCTCACAACAATGACCCTGTGAGGAAGGTTAGGCTGAAGCTAAGAGACTGGCCCAAAGGCACCCAAGGAGAGTCATGGCCAAGTGGGGGCTAGAACCCAGCTCCCCCAGGTCCCTAGTCTGGGGACTGCAACTTAGGAATGTGGAGGATTGGGGTGGAAATCCAATGAATTCCCTGGGCTCAGCACCCCGGAATCCTGCCTTCTTTGTTGCAGCTGTGAGTCTGAGTTCTTGGCCAGCATGCTCAGTGTTCCCAAGGCACATGCCGGAAATCAAGTCACACGCAGCTGCTGAGCAAGCCGCACCCTTCCTCCGCATCACAAGCAGCAGTGTTTGTTTTTCCTGCTGTATGAACACAGAACTCTGATACGTTCTCCTTGAGCGAGCACATCACAGAGGCAGTGCACACCTCTCTGTCCAGTGCGACTTCTCTGAGCAAAATGGCCAGGGGATGGTCTGAACATTGTCGCTGTCTCACTCTCTTGAGCTACAGGCCTTCAGATTTCCTACACAATCCCTCTCTCTTGGCCTGCCTTCCTTCATGCATTGCAGCCACAAAGAGGCCTCCTCACAGAAGGGGCACTTGGATATTCTGCTGCCCACCCAATAGCAGGATTCTGCAACACAGAGGCTTATGCATGTGGCCTTCTATACCCACAACCTTCTGTGAAAGCTTTGCATCTTCCACACAGCTTTTATTTTGCACAAGTTTCCTGAACTCATCTCTCCTGCTGTTTACCAACCACAAAGAGATGGAAAGGATCTGCAGTTCTTACTGTATCTTTTGGGTTACTGAAAGTAGCCAAGATTCCTCCAAGAGACCAACTTCAACCATAGGAGGCTGTTGGCATGGGTGTCTTCAGGGCTTCTCATCCATTGCAGCTTTTCTTTTGAGCTTTGCAAGAGCTCGTCATCATACTGAATCCCATCTCCAAACCAGTTTCACCACCATGGACAGCTCCTATAAATGGCAAAGTAAAGACTAAAATGATTATGGAGCTCCACTGACATAGGAATGACCTGCTTTCAATTCTCTTAACACCTTGGTGTTAATGGAGCTCCTCAACCATTGCACCTTTTATTTTGAGCATTAGAGGGTGATCCACACTACTGAATTGCATCTCCAAAGCACTTTTCCCACCATGAAGTACCACGAATAGCTCCAATAAAGCTCAAAGTAGGAAGCACAATGGATTGGAGCCCCACTGACACAGGGGTATCCCACCTTCTGTCCTCCGCCCTCCAACACGGTCCTGACTCATGCAGCTAAGCCACCCACTCTCTCGTGGAAATCCACAGAACCAGCCCACCACATGAGAAAACTCCTGCTGGGTGGCAGCAGGTTCCACTGAGCATGTCAAGGTGCATTGTTCCCAAAGCCAAGACGTTATGTGGGCACAAGAGACAGAAAAGCCCACAAGCATCTCTCCTATCTCTGGCAGTGGAAGTGCAGTAGCCACCATATACAAGTCATAGTATGCACCCAATCCTGCTGCCTGGGGAAGCCACTTCACTCTGCCTAATGTGGGGCTGGCCCTGGCATTTATTACTCTTATAGCCGCCCACCTCCTTCAGAAAGTTTACATATCTCAACAGGGAGCACCCAAGGCTCTCTGGCCAGGCCCTGCTCTGGTCCATAACCTTTTCACAGTGCCATGACAGTGAGCATTCTTCAGAGCATCTATTTCGCTACTAGCGGTAGGCCTGGTCTATGTCTGCAAACAGAATCTTTTTTTTTTTTAATCATTTGGAAAGGCTCTAATAGAGCAAACAGAGTATGACTAAAACAGCCCAATGCACAGCCAAATCCAGCATCTTGGGTTTAAGCCAGTTGAGTTCCACTGAGGTCAATGAAACTAAATCAACTTAGAGATGAGTATTTTAGTGTAGCTGGCTAGCGAAGTGGGCTGCCTACATCATAAACCACCCCCTCCCCTTTAAAGTATTCATTAGAGGTGGCCAAAGATGAGGCATAACATCTGTTTATCCAAGGCCTTGCAACTGTATCCAATTTGTAGATGGAAGTCAAGCAACCTGGCAATGCTAACCATGTGAATCCTTCTCTCCATATTAAAGTACTGGACATGACTTTCTGATTTGAATAATAATTTAGGTGGAGGAGGAGGAGGAGGAGGAACCTCTACTCCTAGCATGGTCTGAAATAAACCAGAACAATCTTTGTAAAGACAAATAAAAGAACCAGATGCTTGATGCAAAATGTAGAACCTGTCAGAAAGAGTAGTCACTAAGTTTATTTTAAAAAACATTTTCCTATGTAGTTCTAGTTCATCTGCTTATGTGAGAAGGTGCAGACCCTCTTTTATGAAATATATAAGGTGATACAGTGGACTAAACCTGTTTTCAATTTGCAGAGTCCATTCTCACGTCAATCTGGTGGCCTCCCCCCCCCCCCCGTTTTTCATTATCAGACAACCAATTAAGGTATAGTCAGACCCTGCAGTATATTTCAAGTGCACAATTTGCAGGTAAAATTCTTATCCACCTTGATCTCCTCCCACTCAGTAGAGCAACTTTGCTTTTCAAAAATACGAGTTTTGCACATAAACTGGCATGTTGAAATGCTTGACATGAGAATTCTCAAATGGTCTTAACTAGATTTTGGCATTTAATAAGCCGTAAACTGCAGAAGCTATTTGCAGATGAAGTCTCATTTTTGTCCATCAGCAGGGGGCTGGGAGCATAATTAATTGAGTGAAAGTTAAAAGACGGACAGCATGGTTACATTTATGCAAATTCTGCAGTAGCACATCTAACAGAAGAGGAAAAATAGCTTGTAACTGATTGGTTTGGGTTTGGACCAAAATCCACAGGGCCCATTTAACCACAGCAGATTGTGCATACAACAATTAAGTTCTATACTGTTTTCCTTTTCTATTTTTCCCCCTGTTGTTATTAAAACATTTTTGCCTGCAAGATAAGAAATGCCAGGGAAAAAACACACTTGCCTAGCAGATGAATATTTAAGTGCAATGAGGCAATTCTATTTCAGTTTAACGTTTCCTTACTGATCAAGAAATGTTAAAATAAGCTAGCAAAACAAAAATTAGTTGATGTGTATGCCTTCCACCATATGTCGGTCTCTGCTGTTTGTTTCTTTTATTCATATTCCAGGCATATGCATCCTGGTACACCAAAGGTTCTGTTTAATTAGTTAGCTAAAAGCTTAAACCATAGAGATCAGGACAGATGCTAGAGGTATTAACCTGGGCCCTGTTCAGAGTATTCAGAAACTGCTACAAAGATGCTCTTCTCTTTTGTAGATTTTAAGTCTGAGGTTTGCTGCAGGTACCTGACTGTGGCCTGCAAAACTACAGGGAAAGGGCTATGTGCAGATTCATCTCCAAATTTATCACTAAATGCATCACCACACAACCATCTTTTTTCCAGCATGCATTGGTTCTTCAAGGGCTACGGTGGAAATAAATTTCTCAAATCATACTCTTTCTGCCTCTCTTTCTTATGAGCACATATGGTTAAATCTATCAATGATCGTTTCTCTTTTCTCAGTCCTCTGTTCATTCCATTTTTACATCTGTTCATGAGATTTGTAAAATAAAAATCTGCACAAAAATGGTATGCAATTTCATACACTTTTCTCCTGATGTAAAGATTTTCCAAATCTTCACATTTTCCAAAGCTGGTTTTTCCTAAATAACATTTTGTAGGATTTCCCCCACTAATGCATTTATTTTCATTTAAAGAAAGGCATCATAAGTTTTCGAGAATTGCTTATGTGAATGAAGAACTGTGTTGTGGTTTGCACACTGAAAGTACTCATTTGATAAGTTCTTATCAAAATGTGAAGTGAAATACATTTTCCAGCATTTCTATATATCAGATAAATAATGGAATTTTTCATTTGGACCACATGTCCACAACCTGGACATTATTATTCTGGTAGCAGAACAATGGAAAATACTGTGCAATGGAGAGTTAGAATTTCCTATAGGAAGCAGCAAAATAAGTGGAAGTACTTAAGTGGATGCTTTTGATCTGCCTCATTCTAGGAATGCATCATTCCAGTTGCCAAATCAAGACATGCAAAATCTCTGTCGTACAAGCAGTGGGTCTTGCCTGCAGACTGAAATCCGATGAGGCACAGCAGAATTGGAA
Organism: Varanus komodoensis; assembly: GCF_004798865.1. Taxonomy (NCBI): domain Eukaryota; kingdom Metazoa; phylum Chordata; class Lepidosauria; order Squamata; family Varanidae; genus Varanus; species Varanus komodoensis. The sequence continues at coordinate 5,558,616 of NW_025335780.1, forward strand.
CTTTGATTTAAGAGACACAGTAATGCTATTGTTAGTAGAAGCAGTTCTCGTTATTAAAGAATATAGCTCCACAATGTATCAGAGAAGAACACAGGCAGTTGCTGCCCAACGAACCTACAGGCCAAACTTTTAGAACTTGGATAAATACCAAAGGGATGAGGTGTAACAGAGAAAAGGTGAAGCAGGAGTTGGGGAAGAACCAATTCTGGGGGCAAGGGCACATTGGAAACACCCCTTTCTTCCATAAAGTCCATTCCAAGACACAAGGGCAAAAGCTTGGAGAAAGCTGTTCCAGAATGACCTCCAGGCCCTTTCTGCTAGTGCTTTTCATCAGCCAGATGTCTCTGAGCACACTTCTCCCACTCATATAAATGCCCCTAACTGTTGTTATTCTTGCTTGCACAGGTTATCCATGAAAATGACTCAGCTGCTTGGCAGCACCGTCTAAATTAATCTGCCAGCTGCCTGTTCTCTGTTTTTGCTAGTTTATGTTGCTCTTGTTAGCCTTGCCTTGTTGGATCCTACAACAACCATGGCCCTGGGTGCCCAACGAAAAGAAAGATTTAGTTCTTGGGTATTACATGCAAAGAAGATTCACTGAGTTTCCATAATTCACTTAGCTCGGCTAACAAGGGCTTTAATGAACAATCCTTTAATGAACTTGTGAAAAGGGATAAGCCTGGCACCCAGTGGAGTCCTCTTCTCCACTGTCCTGTACCTGGTGCACACCAGCCATTATTCACCACTGGAATGCTAGGTATACTGTCCATACAAATTTCCAGCCTTTCCTCTTCTATCCATAACTCTGGCCTGCAAGTTACTTCGGTCAACCAGTCAGTAGAAGAGACAGGAAAGTGTCCTCAGTCACTTGTTCATCTCTGAGGCTCACCCACAACACTCAGTCTCAAGATTGCCGGCACTAATTTGAACTATGGCTGTGAGGATGAATTGTGCCCTATCTTGTTTCTACCATTTGCACACACATCTCATTTCGTGCAGACATTTTATACAAAGGAGGGAAGTGCAACGGTGTGGTGGAACCAGGCCTTGCAGGGATTAGCGAGGATGCTGACACTACCTGGTACCTCTGTCAGAATCACCTGTTCCCTCTGAGCAACTCTTACCTGAGTGCAATGGATTTTCCTAACAATACTATGTTGTTCCCTGTTATAATGAAAAGCACCAGGCATGATGAATAAGATCTTGAATGTGCACTTAAGACCCATTTTGTTTAACCTGCTGTGCACTGCTGTATAGTGGAGATAAAACTGCTAAGATTGGTTTCCCAACAGGGACTGGTGCACCTGCGTGGATTTCTGAACCCTCCCCCACAGCACCTGCACTTCAGAAGAGACCAGTGAGTACAACCCTGCCAAAACTTCTAAGGAAAAAATCAGAAGGTACTACTTGCAATCAGAGCAATTGCTCTGAAAATGCACACCAAGTCCAACACACATCCCTCATCTGGCTGTTTAGTCCTGCTTTCTTAATTTCTGCTCAGAACATGCATAGAATTGCTGGTGTTTGCAGTTCTGCTGAGTGCGCAACTCTTCCTTATTTGGCAAGTTCAGAAAACAGCAATGTGGCATCCATATCCAATAAGCACCAGCTGCCAAAGTGCCTGCCAAAATGACTCTATCAAGGTGGATTATGTAAAGCTTGATGCCATGGAAAGAGGCATTAAACATTATACCTCTGTGAACCATACTGGATCTTTCTTAGGCAACCCAATTTCACAGGAACACCAAAACAATTGCAAAGGAAAGATCAAATACTGTCCTAAACAGATGCGATTTGAATGTTAATAGAGATATCTTTGCGGACAAGGTATCCAGTTTGGTTTTGTTTGTGAACTAACAGTGCCTTCGTGGTCGGCAAAGTAAACAGGGCAGTGTGTTTGTGGAACGACTGAAGGAAAAGTTCAGTGGGTTAGATCTGGGGTCTTCTGCAAGAGAGCGAATTCACACGCACACACAGGCACCACCTCACCCCATTCAGAAGGATCTGGCTCTCCATGCAGCATCACACTCTGTCGGAAGAAGGAGGCAGGGAAGGCCACTTCTGTCAGCTCAGCTGCTTCCATGCTGACGCAGCTCCAACCTTCCGTTGGGCAAGCTGGCGGGCATCATAGAAGGCATTCACTGAAACAGTGCTCCATTTCCACAATGAAAGATCAGCCTTGTCACACATTGTTCAGAGGATAAGAGGAGGACCTGCTTTGCTCTTCAATTTAGCCCGTGATCCATGGGCTTGTATTATGCTTCAGATCCAGTGCAAAAGTGGATGGTCAAGACACATGACACAAGGAGCAGCCTGCGTCTCCACTCCAGTCTCTTGGGTGCTACTGGCAGTCCTCTTCCTTTTCTCTTGTCTTTTAAAAATGCAGTGCTATTTTTCCATTAGATTTAAAAGGAGATTTAATTGCTGTAGCTTATTGGGAGCTATGTGAAGGGTAAATAAAAGGAAAATCTCACAGTGGGCAGTTTGCAGTGAATATAGCCAGCTTCCATGCTTCCAGCTAAATGAACCTGCCACAGGTGCAACGAGAAAGAGCAGGTGAGCAAAATCAAATGTTACGAGGATGGGGAATGAGCATGATTCATTTGCCCATAATGTATTCATTCTGAGTCACACTCTTGCATCTGTTACATAGAAAAACCAGTAGTGCCGCTCCAGCTATTCCTTTCAGGGAAAATTAAGGACGGGAGAGTCTTATCGCAAATGCAACAACCTCTGAAAATGCTTGTTGGTCTTTTAAAGCAACCGGCGTATGTCAAGTGAATCCAACATCTTTAGATGTTGTTCACTCAGAGCTAACCGGTTCTCAAGTGCATTAACTTGGTTATCCTCTGTTTACATCTTCCCTCCTTAGCTGGTTTGCCACTTAGTTGAGGCAGAGAATAGGACAGGTGTAATGGTTCCGGCATTGGTGTGTGCTTGGGACTGAAGTGCATTTGGGGGCTGTACCCAGCTTCTTGGCCTTTCTCCATCCCACTGTCTTTTGCTCCTAAATCAGAAGACTTCTGAAATATTTCACACCTTCTAAAGATAAAAATAAAGACCCTCCTGTGCATTTTACAGCCTCTGTAATCTCTGCATGGGTGCCCTCCTTCCACTATCACACCAATTCCACCCTTAATTTTATGATTTTACATCAACAAAGAAATAAAATTGCTGCAAGTTCTCTGACCATTAAATGTCACATTCATTCACCCTGAAAGAACCTCCACAGCAGCAGTGTCTGAAGCAGCATGATTTTTATTTTATTTTATTTTATTTATAGCATACCTTTCTCTCAAAGAATAGAACTCAAGGCAGGTAACTGGTTCGGTAACAGTATCAGAAAGGTGAACAACTTGATTCTAGAGGTGGGAAGACAGGTTCGTCTATTCCTCATGTTTTATTCCTCAAGAGCCCTGAGATCCACTAGCTGGACCCTGGTGCAAGTAGACATAAAGAACACAACGCCTCTGAGCCTCAGAATTTGTTTACAGTACTAGAACAAAATTCATTTCTGGTTATTCTGAGCTTCCTTCATTTCAGCAGCCTAAAAATATGTTGTTGTTGTTAGTCGCAAAGTCGTGTCCGACCCACCACAACCCCATGGACAACACTCTTCCAGGCCTTCCTGTCCTCCACCATCCCCGGAGTTCACTTAAGCTCACACCGACTGCCCCAGTGACTCCATCCTGCCACCTCATCCGCTGCCGTCCCCTTCTCCTTTTGCCATCAAACATTCCCAGCATCAGGGTCTTCTCCAGGGAGTCCTTCCTTCTCATTAGGTGGCCAAAGTATTTGAGTTTCATCTTCAGGATCTGGCCTTCTAAAGAGCAGTCAGGGTTGATCTCCTCTAGGACTGACTGGTTTGATCACCTTGTGGTCCAAGGGACTCGCAGGAGTCTCCTCCAGCACCACAATTCAAAGGCCTCTGTTCTTCAGTGCTCAGCCTTCCTTATGGTCCAGCTTTCACAGCCATACATTGCAACTGGGAAAAATATAGGAAAATGAATTTTGTTGTTAAACATTTGGTAGCCAAAAGCCCTCTCCAATCTACTGCTAATTACTCAGAGATCTGCCAGTACAGTCCAATCTATTTTATTTTACAATGGGCATAATTATACTTACACAACCACTGCAGCTTATGAGTGAGCACACAATATTTTCTTTCTGGATGAGTACTTATGGGGTGAAGGACAAAGCAGGAACACTTCAGGATGTCAGCGCAAGGACACACACTTTCCATTTCCAGAAAGATTTTTGTTTCCTTTTAGCTTCTTGTTTCCTTTTAGCAGTGACAATTAGAGTATTTGGTATTTCCAGGGCATGCTGCTACCTTTTTTCATCCCCCAGATGTGTGCATCTTGTGCCACCCAGCCTGCACAGGGGCCCTCCTGTGTGAGCCACCCCTTAGGGAGGTCTGAGGGATATCTGCAAGGAACAGAGTCTTTTCTGCAGCTGCCTCCCATATCCAGAATGCTCTTCCCAAGGAGATTCCCTGGCATCTTCCTTATACTCTTTTCAGCACTGGGCAAAGACCTTCCTTTAAAAAAAACAAAAGAAAACATTTTAATAGTTAATGCCATTTGACCTTTGTTTTGTATCTTTGCCCGTACTCTACTGATATTCTATTTTAATAGGTTGCAATTGGTTTTTATTGGGTTTTATCTTGCGATTATGAGCCACTATGGCACAATTGGGCGGCATTCGAATGCATTAAATAAAAATAAATAAATAAATGTGGCCAACAGCCCTGCCAAACTTGGGGTGCCAGTTCTCCTGACCTGTGTGGACATCTGCGGAACAACTTTGCTTTCTGATCACCCTTCTAGCTGCCTGTATACTGATGTTGGCTTCCTGGCCGGGGTTTTGGGATCAGACCAGCGTGCAGTAGTAAGTCTCTGCCAAAAAGCCAGACTTGCTTCACCCAAGCAGAGAACGGAAGAGGGCACAGATGCACAAAAATGCACAAAATCGTGCACGAGATGTGCACAAGCTGATTTCTGTTGATAGCAATTCTATTTTACTAGAAAGACATCCTGGTCGAGATGATTGGCCAGGTAACCTGGGTGCCAGCCCAGTGCTGACTCCTGCTGTCCCCCTTGGCGGGCTTTGGCTTTCAACCAGGCCTGGACTGGACAGTCCATCCAACAATGCCACTTCAAAAGGAGGGCTTTCCTTTGCCAACTTTCCAAATTAGAGGACTACCCTGTATAAACTAGGACACCTGATCACTCTGTTCAGTAGTACCCAGTCTTCCTAATTACTCCCGCGGTTCGTTCATCTGCTCAGAAGCACGGAAGGACTGCCATGTTTTCTTCCAAGCTGTTTAACTTGACTCTCCAAAGTGTTTTATCTTTCAGATGTGCATCTGTGACAATGCACACTCATTGATATATTTCTTTATATTTGCCTGCCAGTGTGATGTTGCCTGCCCGTTTTAATTCTTCCAGTAAATAACATGTTAAATTCTCTCTCCCCCCTCTCCCCCTCCCTGCAAAGTTTCTGTTTATTTTCCCAACAGTGCAAACTGACTTGTCTGATGTTGTGTAAATACTACAGTACATGTATTTAAGCATACGATACAATCTGCACAAAATACTTTTGAACAGAAGGTGCTGCACATTTGCAATATGCCATCCGAACTCGGGCACCTTCCATTTTCTTTCTCTTCTAATTGTTTTGTGTTGGTGTTCACAAGGAAGGAAAACCGCGCTCAAGGGATATGGAGCTAGGCGAGAAGGTCCTGGTTGCAAGAGATGGTCTTTTGTGCTCGCTCCTGCTGAATCTTTGCCATCCTTCGGTATTTCTAAATGGGAAGGAAGGAAGGAGGGAAGGAAGGAAGGAAGCAAAACCAGGAAAAGGAAGGAAGGAAGGAGGGAAGGAAGGAAGGAAGCAAAACCAGGAAAAGGAAGGAAGGAAGGAGGGAAGGAAGGAAGGAAGCAAAACCAGGAAAAGGAAGGAAGGAAGGAGGGAAGGAAGGAAGGAAGCAAAACCAGGAAAAGGAAGGAAGGAAGGAGGGAAGGAAGGAAGGAAGCAAAACCAGGAAAAGGAAGGAAGGAAGGAGGGAAGGAAGGAAGGAAGCAAAACCAGGAAAAGGAAGGAAGGGAAGGGAAGGGAAGGGAAGGGAAGGGAAGGGAAGGGAAGGGAAGGGAAGGGAAGGGAAGGGAAGGAAGGAAGGAAGGAAGGAAGGAAGGAAGGAAGGAAGGAAGGAGAGAGAGCAGAAGTAAGAATGTGATGGAAGGGAGGAAGAACAAGTGTGAGAATGGGAAGGAAGGAAGGAAGGAAGGAAGGAAGGAAGGAAGGAAGGAAGGAAGGAGAACCAGGAAATAGAAGGGAGGGAGGGAGGGAGGGAGGGAGGGAGGGAGGAAAAGCAGGAAAAGGAAGGAAGGGAGGAAATGGCATGGCAAGGCGTGGCGTGGCGTGGAGTCAGATTGTTTACAGAGGACAAATTGCACCAGGAAGCCTCGAGGCAACCCCTTGGCATTTCTGCACCAACAAGGGGACCCAAGTCATGTCAGTGTAAGTGACTCTGAGGAGCTGAGGACATTCATGCGCAAAAACAGTTAATGTGACTGGATTATGAAAGCAAAATATTTGCTGAGGTGCAGACTCACTCTCAGTAGAGAACATGGTAGGAATTCAGCCTGCCCCTTGCCACAATGCAGAGAAAATTATGCCTCCAGTACACGCACACACACAAGCGCGCGCACACAGAGAGAGAGAGAGAGCGCATTCTGCTAATTGCACATTTGTATGGCATTGCATGATGGCGAGAGAGCTTGCAATGGAAATGCTTCCTGGTACCAGCTTCACACATTTTCCTCCAAGGAGAAAACACAAGATGGAGACGCAGTGTGCTGCCCTGCTTAGACTGTTGGTCTGGGATTTTTGAGATCCAAGTTCTGGTCCCTGTTCAGCCATAAAGCTCCTTTGGGTGACTTGACCATGACAGATTCTCAGCCTGTCCTACCTCACAGGGTTGTTGTGAAGATATAATGGAGAGGAGGTGGTGAAAAATCAAGCAAGCCTTCCTGGGTTCCTTGCAGGAGAAAGGTGGGATACAAATATAATATATAAGTAAATAAATCTAGCAAGTCACAAGCAGAGGTTGTGGGGATCTGCAGTGTACTGGATTTTGGGATGCCATTAACTGTTTTCTAGCAGAATTTGAATTTTAGGGAAAGGGAAGAAATGGTTCAGTTCACATTTTAATGTGAACTTGGCCAATTTTGCTTGTTTGATCTGATGTGCAGACCGAAACCTCATTATCCTTCAAAAGAAAGTTAATGAGGTTTACTTCTGAGCAGACGTGTATAGGGTGGCTGCTCCAGCTTATGAACCGCCAAGCTGCAAGACAACCATGAGAGGAATCAGAGTGATGAGCACAGCCATCTCCAGCCAGGTGGATTCCAGGGGAGTGGATTCCCAGGCTGGCTGGGGATGATTGCCGTCTTAGTCCATAATTAAAAGGCACCAGGCTGGGGAAACTGGATTTGCACCTCCTCTTTCCAAAGCCAAGTTCTGGACAAAATATTCCAAGCAGTTTTTTGAAAAAGGGAAAGAAAATCCCAGGACAATAAAATCAGGCAAACCCTGTGAATAGATAAATATATATGTGGCTGATGTGGCATTGTTTTCTTAAATACTAAAAGTCTGAGAGGGGTGGGCGAGGGGGAGGCACAGAAGGAAGAACTGACCCCTGTTCAGCATTTACTTAAGCAGAATTGGCATTAATAGAGTATTCCGTCAAAAATTCAAGTTCAGGAGAATGGATTGCTTTGTCCGTAGCAGCAGCTATCTTAGCCGATTGCACTGTCACCGCTTCACGCAAAGAGCATTGCAACACCATTAGTGGACATAAATAATGCACCAGCTCTTATGCGGTACTCAGCTAAGTGCATGGAAACCTTGGGCCCCCGTTGTCAGAAATTCAATGGATTAGTACCTAGATTTATTTTAAGTCTGTAAAGCACTTTGTTCTTGACAGCATTCAAAGTAGAAAGACTTCTATCCTGCATGTGCATCTTAATACTGTCAGGCCTGTCTTGTAAGAGCAGGTGATATACGGCCTGCAATACAGCTTTTTAATATTTAAAACTTTTCACTCGGCAGATGCAAATGTATAGATATTAATAGAGATCTACAGCTGCTTTATTGATCTGGAAATGCAAAGCAAAAAGAAAAAAAGGGGAAGGGAAGGGAAAGGAAAGGGAAGGGAAAGGGGGGGGAGTCCTTTAAGTTAGGGTCAGCTGCCATTTATTTAAAGTGTAACGTTTACAAATTTCTCAGATATCTAATGATATGCAAATTACAACATCATGATTTATTCTCTTTAGATGCGCCCGTATGGCAGCATTGTGTTAAATATCACATGCAAATCCCCATCTCTGTGCAAATAACAGGTTCCAGCACATCTGTTATCAACATTGCATTAATACAATGTCCATACGCACTTACATCTATGCCCTAATGCAGCCATAAGACTGAGAAGGGCTGACAACGTTTAAAAATATATTCTCCAGTCCTGCAGCTCCCCTGGGCAGAAGCCCGTATCTCATGCATGCCCAGGTTGCTCCTTCGTTTCCCTTTATGCGTCAGACTCTTTCGCAGAACTCCAATGTATTATCACCTCTCTGGTCTCTCTGATCTTAGCTCAAAGTCCACCTTCCCTGTGAAATCATGGCTACAGAACTCAATCCTCATCTGAAAGAAAGTCTAACAGAAGTTTAGTACATTTTCCTGCATTTATTTCCAGCTACCCATTCTTCTCCCATCTCTTTACCATCTGCTTCTCCAGGCTCTCTCTATTCCCAGGACTAGTTCTTACAAATACCAAAGCAGACAGTACATCTCTGCCTGGACTGTACCATATGCACATATTTTATCCAGTGAAAAAAACTAGTGCCAGAAACAAACAAGCACTCCCCTCGCTGCAGGTGTCAGAGAGCTATGCTGTGCTGGGCTATGCTAATCGCGAAGTCACGTCCGACCCCTCTAGCCACCTCATCCTCTGCCGTCCCCTTCTCCTTTTGCCATCTATTGTTCCCAGCATCAGGCTCTTCTCCAGGGAGTCCTTCCTTCTCACTAGGTGGCCAAAGTATTTGAGTTCCATCTTCAGGATCTGGCCTTCTAAAGGGCAGTCAGAGTTGATCTCCTGTCAGAGAGCTAGATGTTAGCATACATTTTCCCCCAGTATCCTAGTATCTGTGCTGAAGATTTCTTTCTTCTTTTTCTTCCTTGTTGAAAGAGTGAGCAAACATTAATTTCTGTGAGTCCCGCCCTGCTTGACAATGTGTCCACTTCGCGTGTGCCTCAGTGAGAAGCACTGCACCTGCATTGAAATGATATGCATAGAGGGGGTGTGGCCACAGCCATTGTCCTGGCCTGCCCTAGCATCCACCGACTCGTCTCACTCCCTCACATCTGCACACATGTGAAGCACATCTGCAGCAAGGAAGGTTCTACACTCAGGGGTTCCTGCACGATCTGGAACCCCACACACCGGGTTCTGCAATCGGTCACGACCTTGGCATGCGAAGCTGCCACTCTGAAAGCGCCTTCCCTGTAATGACAATGAACTATCCCCACAAATAACTTTTTCATTTTTTTATTTGTTTGTACTGATCTATATACCACTGACCATAGTTAAAAATATCTCTAAGCAATCCACAAGAAAATCATGCATTAGAATATACGTTAGAATACAATTAAACTGCAGAAACATTGCCAGCGCATTCATAGAAAACATTGGTAAAGGCATTAACTATGATTAAAATCAGTGCAACACCCACAGTACAAAACCAAAAGATCTGCCTGAGTAAGAAACTGGGCTTTAGTTGGCCCTCCAGGCATGCCCCAGCTGGTACGGCCCCGGTGTTCTCACGCATTTTTTCAACGTATGAATGATCCCCCTAACCAGGGCTTTGGTGTTTATCAGAATGAGGCATGGGCGAGGCCCAAGCTGGTCAAATTTCTCCAAGGCACACTCAAGGCTCAGTGCATCTTTTCCCCTTTCCTGAATATGTGCTTTTGTTGTGTTTGTATGGAAGAACTTCGCAGTGAGGTGCACTTTTTCTGAGCTGGCACATGAATGCCCATTGACTAAAGCATGAAATACATCAAATTTCACTATGCAGAGAGTGAAAGCGTGTGCTTTTCTGAACATATTTGCAATGTGATCACAAGCCAGGGAATCTCCGATTTTTGTCTAATAACTATGCTCACATCTGAGGGTGTGAATGAGGAAAATTCTGATGCTAAACAAGCTGGAACAAAATTCTCCTGCATGGTCTCACATTGAGACTTAATGAGATCCTTTTACAGCTCCTCCCCAGAATGAACGATTGAGTTGCCCGTGTTTCGAAAAGCTCCTCCTTTCCTCCATGACCCCTTCTGTCTCTGGTCAGCCCCTCTCACGGTAAGGACAGAATAGCATGCCCCATAATACCCTTTTAATCAAATCTCCAATACTAAAAGTGAGCTAATACCTAACATTTTGCATACCTAATACAGTAAATAACTCCAGGGGTCTTGCTGCACATTAAGTATCTCCACATTGAGCCGGTTCTTTTAAAACACATTTTCGAACACTTGATATACGATCAAGAAATTGCTTTGCTGCAGCAACCGCAACTCGGGGCTTCCCTCTCTCCCTCTCTCTGGCCTCTGGATGTGCCAGCAAGTTAAGCACGCTAATCCTTCCTGTGTCTGGGAGGATAACAGCCCCCTTTGCGTAGATTAAAAGCAGTTTTCCATTGACACCGGGGTGGTAATGCGAGAGCAGCCATAGCTCATGTGAAGGTCAATCTTTCACAATGCCACTAAGACATAAAATCTTCATTTGAAATAATAACAGTTACCTTTTCCCTTTGCCGGCATGCTCCATGAATTTCCACAGAACTCACTGAACCAGCAGGCAATGAAGTACCCATTACTGAACCCTACAATATCAAAGTCACAATATGTGTGTCATTAATGTCCACTGGCCAGGATGGGAGGTGTGCAGGAAAGAGAATGGAAACATGCTAAGTGTAGATCAGAAGACACACATGATAACCTTCAGAAATAAAGCATATTGGCAGTTATTTACAACAACTGATCTTCCACCCATAGCTTTGGCTGGCTGGTATTCCTAATCAAAATTGTTTGGAAGTTAGTCAGATAGATTGATTCAAATGCCCATGCTAAAGTCATTTATCATGCAGTCTTTTGCACATTACTGATATTAGCTTCTTTGGAAAGCTGTAGCCTTTATTTTCAAGTCTAGGTGTCAGCTAGCTCTGCTGATTCACACCAAGGATAGACCAAACAGTTCTGTTTTCTCCCAGCTCAAACCCCTTCCATCCCGTCTACTGGGGCAAAATCAGATGTGGATGGTCTGAATCAAAATGAATCAAATGAAATTCTCACCTAATTTCAATATGTACGGCTCTTCCTCACATAAAGAAGATGAGGCTATATCTACCTGTTGTGTACATGTGAATGGATCATGTCCAAAAAAGGGTTAATGGTGGTAACCCTAATTTAGCACCACAAATATGGCTGAATTCAAGGGAATCCAATGCCAGACTTTTAAAACCTAAGCATTCAAAGTGGTCTGAAAAAGCCTAGATGGACAAATGTCAGATTTGCTTTCTCCCACATTCAGTGCTTTTAATACTTTCCATTCTGTTCAGGAAGATATTTGTGTATTTTGGTAATCCAAAAAACAAGCAAGCAAACAAACAGATGAACTAAAGAAAAACCTCCCCTATTCCACATTAATGCATGCCCACTCACACACACCTTATTTCTCTTTGCTGACTAGCACCCGCATGTGTGGACTGCATCTACCAGAAAGGTCTGCATTTGGAGGAATTAGTGGAGATGTAAGCTGGTATACCTGTGATTACCAAATTATTATCACTTTATTTTGCACTTACGCAGTAACAAGCATGTACGGATAATAAACCTTAAGTGCTACCAATCTATTACCTAGCCCAGACTTTCCAACCTGTATCATCCAGATATTACTACTACTACCACCACTACTACTACTATATTTATACCCCACCATTTTTCTTCTTGTTGGGAACACAAGGCAGCTGGCATAATTCCATTTTATCCTGAAAGCAACAACCCTGTGAGGTAGGTGGACCTGAGAGTCCGGCACTGGCCCAAAGTCACCCAGAGAACTGTAGGTCCCAGTGGGGACTAGAACTTAGTTCTCCTACATCCACAATCCAGTATTCTAACCACTACACCACATTGCTAATGAATTTTGGGTCCCATCATTCCCATTCAGCATGGCCAGAAATGGTGGGTGTTGAAGGCGGAAACACTTGAAGAACGCCAGATTGTAGGAGGCTGATCTAGTCCGATATTACTATTTATTAATGAATTGCCTTTGTATCCCACCCCTTTTTCATCTTGTAAGGAACCCATGGTGGCCTTCAAGATATTCCTCTACTCCGTTTTTATCCTCACATCAACAACCCAGTGAGGTAGCTTAGGCTGAGAGTGAGTGACCAGCCCAAAGTCACCAGTGAGCTTCATGCCTGAGCGGCGACTGGAACCTGGCCCCAGTCTGGCACTTCAACCACCACAGCAGTGCTGGTACAGCCGACAGGCACCTGCTCTCTGGCTGGCAGTGCCTAATTTATCAAAGAAGCCTTCACATGGGTCATTGCTGGCCTAGAGATCACGTTCTCTCAGGAAATCTGTGACCTTAGATATTGATTCACAGGTAACCCAGTTCTGGTTTTTTAGTGATGAGGAAATGTATTTCGCATATTCTCAAAGGCACTCTTTTAAAATTATTTTTATCATAACTCGTGACACAGGAAACACTTTGAGGTGAGCTTTTGCAGCATCTAAGGGAAGCCATCCTGTGCTAACTCAAGTCCTGAATTCAAACCAAGCTGAGCCATTGTCCACAAGCTGTGCCATTGGTACACCTGGCACTGGCAGCCTTTAAGCCAGACAGAGTCTTCTGCACTCTGCAAGGAGCCAGCCTTCAGGTCGATTTGGAAGCTGCAGCTAACGCCTCCCTTGAGCAACATTTTACCCTCCTGTAAAAAGAACTGCACTGGCCGCCAGGAGGTTACCAGGCCAAGCTTTTCTCATTAAAGCCTGCCTCCCGAAACAGTGGGGACCAGATTCCTCTTTGGGCCATTTCCTCCTTTGTGTTCCTGCCTGCCCTTTGCATCCTCAGGTGGTGCCACATGCTTGGAACAGGGCATTTTGGGTAGCGGCAGCACCTGGGCTCCTTTAGAGCAGGTTCCCTTCGCATATCAGGCAGATTCCACAATGTTCTTTTCAGGTAACTGCTCAAGACTTTCCTTTCTAAGCAAGCCTTCCTGGAGGCATGACCCAGCAAGCTCTAATTCTGAAAGAATTTTTGCTGGTCATGATCTGATCATATTTTATTGCTATCCTGTTAGCCTTCTTGATGGTTTTATTGCGAAGCGGTATACAAATCTGTGTAATAAACAATGAAGATTTCCTCTGCATTTCCCAGGGTGCATATCTCACATCTGCGTACTCCACTTGTGTTATCCATTGAGATCCAGTCATACTTTGGGTGCATCCATGCAAAGCATTGAGACAGAACTCAGTGGCGACTTACTGAACTCCCACTGCCTTCAAATGTGAATAAATCTGGATCCAAACTCATTTTGCTTCTCTTGGTTTGACAAAACAGGAACTTTTAAGCACAGCAAAGTGGTAACTCTGATTTTCCAACCCTCAGCCTTTTTCCAGCACTACAACCCTCAGCCCAAGGCTACACAGCTGGTATATACCTAACTATGCTTCCTGGATTCTACATATACCATGGCAGTTCATGCAAAGCCAGGGCATATTAGTCTTACTCTATGATTGATAAAGTAAGGCTGATATGGATTGATTTTGTAGATCTACAAAAAACGTCTTCAGAAGATGTTTCTGCCACCTGAAGCAAAGTGGGGACTACCGAGAGGAGTGCTTTATCAACAGTGATCCATCAGAAACCTACTTTTTGCATTTCAGGAAAAGGCTTTAAAAAACCCCCAAAAACCTCTCCATGCCAGAAAAAGACCATTTCACAGCTTCCCCAGGAATTTTAGACTCAATTTTAAGCCCACAGTCAATGCAATCCTATCACCCCAGTGCCTGATTTTGTGTGCCCAATGCCCTGAACAAGGCACAGGAGATGATTGAGTTCCTGAGATGCTCCCCAGCTAAAGTGTTAAGGAAGGAGAACAAATGAGGTTGGGATGCCAACGGGAAGCAGTGGAAGTCTTCATTCCCAGCATCCTCCTGTCCCTGCCCCTCCCCACAGCATGAACCTTCTCCTCTGCATGTACTATTTCTGGGGGACAATCAATGCGGTTCTTTAGCTGTGTTAGTGGCTGGATAGGGACTTGGGAATCCAGGCAACCCTATTCCCACCCAGCAAGGTCAGGGGGCCAGAGGATTGCCTTCCATTTGCTAAAAACTCAATAAATTTTAAACCCACTGATTTTAAGAGATCACTGCCTTTTCAGTCTTCATGTTTTAGGGGTCTGTCTGTATTTTAATACCCTGATGCTGGGAACAATTGACGGCAAAAGAAGGAGGGGACGGCAGAGGATGAGGTGGCTGGATGGAGTCACTGGGGCAGTGGATGTGGGCTTGGGTGGACTCCGAGGGATGGTGGAGGACAGGAGAGCCTGGAGAACGTTGTCTATGGGGTCGTGATGGGTTGGGCACAACTTTGTGACTAAAGAAACCAAAAACTGTATTTTAATTGTTTTCTTTTTCTCTCTTCTTTGTCTTCTTCTTCCTTTCTGAAATCCATTCTAAGATAATGTCCGAGATGTCCAATTTGGGTTTTATAAGTATGTTCCAAAATCCATGATGTTCATATCTGGGAGAAAAAGAATGAGAGGTTTTGTTTTATTTTAAACTGAGGGTTATAGACATGCCTGAAATAAATAAATAATAAATAAAGACAAATGTGTAGACAAAATGGCTCGAATTCTTGATTCAAATGGCAGAGCCATTTGTCCTTAATCCAAAAAGAGTGTAGTCTTAAATAGATAGTGAATAGAAGGTATTTGCACTATTGCAGCACAATGGCTCTTAAAAAAGGAGAAAGTGTGTACAGGGGAGAGATGGGGGATACGGCAGATTTTAAACCTTCCTGAAAGAAGCGTATCCCAGCTGAAGGCACAATCCCTGAACATTTTTGCCAGAAAAAAAGGCCTACAAATACCACGTGGCTGGGAGATGGCGAGAGTTGTGGGCCTTTTTCTGTCTACCTATGCACAGGATCACACCTTCAAAGAATTCTGTCTGTATCCAGTGGGGCTGCTCGCACTTTCCCAGTTCCACTGTGCCAGAAGGACTCACAACTGACCCTATAGGAGAAGAAGCACTTCCTCATCCATATACCTTTGTTTGAGTTATATACATTCTTGCTAGGTCTGTTGTGCCTGGGAGTCCCCACTGCTAGCACAAAGAGAACTGGGACTTCCTGCAGCAAAGGCAGAAATGAATGGAAATGTATAAATTTGCTTATTGCTTGGGGAACAGTTTGGTTTCCACTGTGCATGTGGGAGGTCACACAAGTGGGCAGGCAGTACTGAATCCAGCCCTTGAGTTGACACTCTGCTCAGTGGGATGCAGGGCAGTATGTGGTCCTTTCCGAGGTCTAGTGACACAACACACACACACAGCTTGTGGTTCTAGAAGCAGTTAGAAGGAGCAAAACTGAAAGGGGAGCTGCTCTGACCTAGCTCATTCTAGAACAACTCGGGACATTAGCAGATGCTCAGCATGAATAACACTTCCATGGACTACTGGTGATCTCACAAGGCTCTTTGTTTCACTAACAGTGTTTTGCTAACTCAGGCAGTGAGCCACTGTCAGTGGTGACAGTGTGGGATTGGGAGCCAGGAGAGCTGGATTCTAGTCCCCACTCGGCCACAAAGCTCATCAGGTGACTTTGGGCCAGTCACTGACTCGCAGGCCACCCTACTTCACAGGGTTGTTCTAAGGGCAAGAATGAGAGAAGGAGGGTTGTGGAAGCCACCTTTGGAGGTGGAAGAAAGTAGGAAATAAACATGATAGATAGATAGATAGATAGATAGATAGATAGATAGATAGATAGAT
>NW_025335780.1:5574828-5630972 GCF_004798865.1 Varanus komodoensis
GATAGATAGATAGATAGATAGATAGATAGATAGATAGATAGATAGATCTGAGCTACCCTTTGGGAATGAAATCCCATTTCTTCCCATGAGTCTATCCAATATGACTAAGCTTGGATCCTACCCTTATCTTTCTAGTCAGAAATGTCTTCTGTGTTTGATTCCTATCCACTGCTTAGGAAAATGTACGATGCACATTCACAGAATTCCCTCCATCACTAATACAACTTCAGTACTATTTCTTCCTATCAGAGTTGCCAACATTTGAAATAGGTGGAGGGATTGGTCCTGGTAAAATGCTAGCTGTGCCCAAGCCCTGAGTGCTGTTATCAGATTATGATCTAAAACAGAACTATCAAAGACAGCTGCCCAAATATAGCCTTGGATCCAGGCTTGACCATGCTTAAAGCAGATCTATTGAAACCATTGGGAAAGGATAACCTTGACTAACTGAAGCCCCACAGATCCAGCCAAACGTAGACTGTTGGATTTCCCCCAATTCTGGAATGACAGCAAAGTAGTTCTCCTGAATCCCCTGACCAGTGATGGAGACTGCTGGGGTGCACCTGCCGCGTTTGAATGCAGTGACGGATCCTGTCCTGGAACCACTGCTAAAGTTCCAGTCACCAATCTAGCCAGCTTTTGTAGGTGAAAAGGAAGAAAAGAAGTACGCTCTTGTCCTTTGCCTTAGGCAGAACAATTTCCAGCATTCGCCCTGTACGTATCTATAGGACTGCAATCCTGAAACGGCAATTCCATACACATACACCTGTGAGGAAGGCATATTAAATATGATGGGAGTAGCTTCCGAGGGAATAAGTGAAGGGCCAGACTGCTTCAGGAGAGCTGAATAATATGGTTGATGCCCATACAATTTATTACCTGCACAGTTACTATTCAAGTTTTGCCATTTGAGATACTTCACACTCCAATTTCACCCCCACTACATTAATGTGCCATTTGGGGAGCATTATTAAAACATGATGGAATGATTTGTGACAATTCACTTTTTACAGGCTAATCCCGAACCCAGTTAATGCACGTATGGTGATGATTTAGTTCTACTGGCACTGGTGTTGCTTGTCACTATGACACAATTATCTTAAATCCAGTCACTCTGGTTTATCTGGACTGGGGGTTAGAGTATTGGGTCTTGAATAAACAATTAAGTTCATTTATACAGTGGATTCTACAGTGGATTCATTTATACAGTGGATTCTACAGGGTTTGAAACCATGCTTAAAGCCTTGAGATCATTTATGAATTTTATTGTTGCTTGAGGAGCAAATTATGGGTGGAAATCTTAACTTTTTCCATCATGTGGGGTCTGAGCATTTAAGCCCAAGAGCGATAAACAGATTACATGTTTTGCCCAATAGGTGGTGCTTTCCCCCTTCCTTTATCAGTTGCTCATACTTTTGGCAATGGGCATTCACACACATTTTGGAATATTTAGCATAAACATACAAACAGCTATACATGGCATATCTTCTTAGGGACACCTTAGTACACAGAAGAGCAATTCGTCAGTGTTCTGTGGCTCCCATACATCCCCTTACACTATAGACCTTGACTGTTAAGATTACAGACAGCAGAAATTTTGCAAATTATGGCCTGACCTTTTTGGAGGTAATACCCTGACAATGAATAAATACCAGCCATTATATAACTTTGAGGGCCTCATTGGGTACCTGCCAAGTCATCTGTACACACCCATCCTCCCACACACGTACACAGTTGCCCCAACCACTATTATTCCCCATATGTGCACCATCTTTTTGATCTAGTCCTACATGAGCTAAAAACTGGGCGCTGATATAGCAAGAAGGATTTATACTTCCAGGCTGGGCATAAACATGTCATAAGTCCTATTGATTTCAGTGAGATTTGTCTGCCTAACTCCACCAAAAACACAAGCATAGACTTGAAGCTTTAAATCCCACTAGCATGACATGAGTGAGTGAACACATCTTAGGATAAGGATTCTGTCCAAAACCTTACGCATTCCTAGATTTAAGACACACAAAATGGAGAGCAGTGTTGGTATTTCCAAAAAGGGAAGACTATGACATGCATAACTGTGTTTCTCTTTGTATACCAGTGCCAGAGATGGCCCCACAGGTGAGACACCTGTCCCAGGGTGAGTTCCAAGGTCCTCCTCCTTTCCGTTTTATCCTCAGAACAACAATGCCGTGAGATAGGTTAGGTTGAAGTCAATAGACTGGCCCAAAGGCACCCAAGGAGCTCCATGGCCAAGTGGAGAGTAGAATCCAGACCTCCTGAGTCCCAGTGTGATGCTCCAATCATTACATCAAACTGTTTCTTTGGGTACTGACCAGTAGTGATGTAATGTTTCTCCTTCATTCTCCAAGCTAATCAAGGGTATCACCTAGTTACATATTCTTCAGACTGCATTAGATTACATGCTCCAATGTACTAAATATGATGGCTAAGAATGTGGACATTTCAGGAGCAGTGTTTTACTCAGAAAAGCTTTCTATGGGTTTTCTTGATGACACATTTATCATGCCCTCGTCATTCCTTATTCTCAGATGTTTACAGCCTAATTTGATGCTGCTGTGACCTTACTATTTCACTTCTGTGTCCAACCAGTAGTTTTGGCAAGTTGTTTTTAGAGAGAGGAAATGCACCGTTTAATTGTGAAAGTGAAAGTAAGCATGTCCATGCATTAGTGCTCTTCTATTATATCATAGTGCCAGCTAGAGTTTATGAAATGGAAAGTCAGGGAAGTAAGCACGCCTCATGTCATGCCAGGATCTCAGTTCTGTGCTAAAACCAAAAGTAATGCAAAAGTTTACAACCAACCTTGCATAGAAAAGCTGGTAACCTGCAAAGCTGACTGCAGCCCATCACTCATGTACAGCAGGCCAAATTTCCTAGATTTGCTTTCTTCCCCTTTTGATTAAGAAAGTTGCTAAATTTCGTGTGCAATTTTTATATTCAAATCTGGCTGTTTAAACCTTGCTTAGAAATCTCAGCCGCTGAAATCTGAAATGATGCTCCTCAAGTTAATTTCTTAATTAATTCAAGGCACTGATATTTTTCTCATGAAGGCTGATTTTTTTAAAAAGAGTGTATCTTGTGACAAGAAAAAGGGCCTGCAACCAAGATGTTTGCATTTATCAAAGGCAGTGTTCCATGCTTTCCTAATGATTTGTTTGTCTGTACAATTTCTGATGGAATGTGTTTCTAGACAAACAAAATTCAAGGTAGTAAATGCATTTTTTAAACATTTTCACCTGGAATTTGAATTTTCTGTGTCAAATGACCTGTGTCAATGGTAGCTAATTTCCAGATTCCAACTCCAGTCATCAGGAGTCTATTCTTCATGTTTTCCATGTTTTAAGATCTTGTTATTAAGCTCTACATTCTATGGAGATGATAAACAATCAGTTAGCAGAACTGTGTTTTCAGTAGGACAAGCTCAAGCTCTTTCTAGTCAGCATCACTTTTGCATGTGTTCATTCTATCCTGTTCCTGCATTCATCTGCAATTGTTTATTTCGTTTAAATTTGGTTTTAAAACCCACCATATGCAAATATGCTTTGAAATGTGTACTTCCCAACTATTTCTAAACCTATTTTCCTCTTCAAGAAACTATTTTGAAATTTATTTTGATGGACTTTGAGCCAGGATTTGTGTCAGATCATTGGGAACTGATGATGAATAACTAAACTGACTCATACATTCATCTTAAGTCAGTGCATTCTGGAATTTGCAAAGGTCAAAGGGTCCTCCCCCGTCTACTTCCAGGCAACCACAAATGTAGATATGGAGGAGGAAGCATTCTGCGTCATACTGATGAGAGGTCTTGCAAAGCTCCCACATGCCTGTCCATCTTTTCTCCTCTGCTTTGGGGAGTTGTACAAAGAGAGGATCTACCTTTTCTTTCTTGCATTTTAGTGAAACTAGTGATATGGGGGTTAGTAGAAACCTTTGGCCCAACCTAAGCTTGCCCCACAAGCCTTGCTTCAGGAAACATCCCTACCCTTCAAGTTCTGTTGTTCACTTCATAACCACAATGTCCCACCACATTGTCTAAGGCAAGAGAAAAGATTTCTCCACCATAATTTCTATGTGGCATAATATCCTCCATTCACACCCCACATATTTTGAGCATCCTCACTTAGAAAACCCAGACAGTTAACATTATTGTTACTAACCTGGTCCTTCAAGTTGGAGAGCCCAAATAAATAAATTAGTTATTTTAATAATATTTGCAACAATCATATTTGTTTAATAGATAGATGCTTAGGGTTAGGTCATGTGAGGACACATGTTAACATGCTTTTGCTGAGGATTCAGATCAGAAGCATCAATAACAGCAATTCAGCTAAAGCACAAGGAGCCAGACAGAAAAGGGTGTTGCACCAGCAACCCTGGTTTATCTCAGGTTCTGCTGGACCATTGTTTCCTGCGACACCAACAAGCCCCCTATTCATGTTGATGCTTGTTCACGTCAGCCTACAATGTTCTGTTTCCAGAAGCCAAATCCCTTGGAAGTCCCACTACGACCCACACTTTTAAAAGTGTTGTGGCACCATTCAGACATCCATTGGTACCTTCATGTATTACAACCCCACAAAGGACATCATCTGAAAGCAGAACATGGCATGGCATGAATAGCTCCCTTCTTGCTTCCTCTCTCCATGCATAGCTTAGATATTGGAAGTCTGTTGGAAGATATTGGATGCTGCTGGTCATTCATTGCCCATAAGATCTTTAGTTTGGACTTGCTTCTATCTCTACTTCTCATGCCCTGTGGATCTTGGGCAGCTCTAGAGCTAGGAATGTGTCCAGTGCTTAGGTCACCCAATCCCCTCATTCTGTAGTCTCAGTGGGATGCTTTCTCAGGTGGCAATCCCTGAGTGTCTCCAAAGGATCTTGATTCCCTTCGTTCCAGCCCATGGTGACACCCAATTTGGGTTCCAGGTTCTGCAAGGATGTCTCATCCAGTTCTAGATTCAGGTACTGGCTGGCCCTGTACATAAAATATATTCAAGCATCGTAAACATTTTCATACACAGTAGTGACATTTTGGCTTCTCAAATGCACAGAACACTTAGCCTTTCCCTATGCCATTCATGTAAGCAACAGCAACAAAAACCAAACTACCCTCCCTATAACTTTAAGTAGTTAATCAAATCACCCCCAAATTTATCTACCAAGATTAAGTAATTTACATGCTTCCTTGATGTTGTAAATAACCAACATTTAAGTCTTATTTTATATTTACATAACTAGTCTGCATAACTATTGTTTTAGCAAGGTTACTGCATAGGATGATTTGACTAATATTAAATATGTATGAATTTCTCTGCTGTTCCCTAGGGCCTTCAGAAATGATATGCATTTCAATAGACTGATAAGCAAAGTTTAAATTTAAAGACAAAGCCCATAAGGATCTTGCATCTTTGGCTTTTCTGGATTAATTGTTAACCTCTAATGTTCACCTCAAATAAACATTTAATAAATTATTATTACTGTAGGGTTTACAGAGTTAAGTAAATTAGTTGTAATTTTTCTCCCAAACAGACTGACAGTTCTGCATCTGCCTTAACAATAAATATGACATGATTGATCTTAAGAGTATTGACTTTTTACAATGCCATTCATGCTGACGAATTAATTTTTTTCCATAGACCTGTCCAAGAAACTATTTATTGTAGCTTTAAAATCTAAAATCTTTCCAACTGTGGTTTTAAACTAAGGTTACCGACATTATTGGCTGTAGATAAATTGCAATTAACATCTTAGCAACATTAAGTGAATTATGAGATACAGAGAACCTATTATTATTTATTACAGGCAGTTATCTTAAATGTACACAAGTAAGATCATGGATGGCTTGTTAACATTGCCTATTTGGCTATTGGAGGACAATCCACTACTAACACCAAATGATGGGATTTTTTTTTTATAGAAGAAACTACAAGTCCACCACAAGTTAGCATCTCACAGATTCATTCAAATCCATGGAATTCTTGGTCCCTTTAAACTGGCAGAGTAGTGGTGGTAGGGATTCAGTTTTCACCTCCCACCACACACAGAGAGAAAGACACAAATCGAAGGTGCCATTTTCAGGTGGCTGTGGGCCTGACATTTTTAGCATAGGTGGGGTTGCTTGACCTGGCAATGGTGGGGGATTCCTCCTCCTTTTTAACATGACTTGAACAAAACAGAAAGTACACTTTAGGTAAGTCATTTCAACCTTTTAGACTGAGAAGACAAAACTACACAAAGCCAGGAAATTGTCTAATACCCTGTAGTTAGAGGAAATCGGGTTGCACCAGGGAAAGAGGGTGTAGCAATCTGGAAACCTGAGATTGGCGCTCCAGGCAGTCTCTATTGTCTTCCAGCCTTGAGGTTCTGCACTAGTAATGTAATACCTTCTTCATTCCCCATGAAGCCTACTATAACCTGCAGGGCATGAAGAATACTGCAGCAAGGTTTCGCCATGTCCAGCCAGGTTTTTTTCTCTTTCCAACCATTTTGATGGTGCTTAACATGAAGAGGAACTCTTGCAAACTCAAAGCTTGCTTGCTTTGTCGCTCGCTCCTTTGGGACTTGTTAGTTGGACCTGATAAAGTCTTTGCTCTTAAATGTACAGAGAGCAGCTAGGGTGGAGGGACCTTTCATCAGCTGTGGTGAAAGGACCACCAGCCGCATCCTTTCCTGGAGAGAACAGGAATGGCCACTGCCTCATGCAGCTTGTTAACAACCAGACTGAATCTCTGCCACACACTTTGTTGGAACTGACCTTGAGAGGCATACAGAAGTGACCGCTTGTGCAAAACTGGGTTGTATTGATGAAACATACTGGACTACTACAAGCTCTTAGCTGAACACATGATCTCCTAGCATACAACACCAGTTTAATAGCCCTAAAGAGAGCTCTTAAAAGAGCTGGGATAATAATAAAGTTTCGATAAATCAAAATAAAGTTATATACAGGCATGCCTTCATCACCATAGATAGTCAACTCCAAAGGTGAGGTTTCACCTCCATTAACTTCCTAACCACGCTTTCTTCTTCCATCATTTGAGCAAGCAAAAATGAAGAAAAGAAGAAAGAAACCCACAGATAGGGCAAATGAAATCAATCTGCTTATCTTTTATAGTCCAACGCATTTTAGACAGTAATAGCCCTTCATCATAGAATGACAGAAAGAAGCATATTTAAAATTTGGACAAGGCAGAGTAGGAAACGTCAACATGTCCACATGTGAGAATTCTTCCTGAAGTTTCTCAGTAAAGTCATACTGGAGTCTAGAATGTGAGGGACTTTTTTCACTTACCCCATGGTTTAAATTTTTTGCTTATTAATTTGTTTCTTTTTCCATCACTGATGCCCCAATTCAACTCTATCTCCATCCACATCAGAAAATGCATCCAGCCTGTTCAAAGGATGCAGACGAACAATGCCATGCAAATACATTAACAGTTCGTGCAGTATCCACTCTGTGCACGTGGACCTTCCCCGACAATTTTGCATGATCATTTCCAGCTCCTAGCAAACAATGCTCCAAGTTCAATGGGTTGCTTCTTGCACTAAGTCATACTGCATATACTGCATCACACAAACGATGAATCCAGTGAATTCACAAAGAAAAAAGGAGATTCTAATTTCTCACCATTTCCCTTACTGACATCTATTCTCTCCTTCCACAAACCCAAAAATCTACATGTGAATCACAGTTTAAAAGAACTGCAATGTGACTTATATATATGCATACATGTATATATGAAAGATTATGGAGATTGCATGTAAGCAAAGGAGATTTTCCAGTAAATTCTTCTAAAGAGAAGCTCAAGTTTATGCGTATGATGGAGACAGCAAGGGGCAGGAGGGAGGAAAGAGAAAGAAAATAAAATTTGAGGTGACTCCAATGTGAGCCCAGTCATGTAATGAACCTATAAAATGCTTAGCGAGAAGCAGTCAAGCTTGCAGATGTGTTTACAAAAAGGAATGTTCTGGTTTCATATTTATTATGAGCTTCCACTGATTTAAGACTACCATATATTGAAACCTAATAAACATCCCCTTATTTACATAGTTTTCAGCATAACACAATCTAACACAAAGCCTCTCCAGGACTGCATTACAGATAAGAGGAAATGTGGTGAAGAAAACATAGGGAAATGCCCATGGAATCCAACACCTAGCTCAGAAGCACTATCAGGGGGCTCAGCATGGAGATCAATACTCAAAAGAAAAGAATCATACAAAACCAGAATTCTTTAGTGTCATTCAGTCAGTGAGCTCTGGCTGCCAACAACCATCAAAGAAATACATTTCAATATTTGGTTCAGCAGTGATATCACAGACCCTTAATCTGCATAGAGTCTTTTACATTTTCAAAAATTTCTGGCTAGACCAAAACTATCACTACCTGGGCTTTTGTCTCTCAGTTGCATCACCCTGGTAGTACAATGCTTAATGCTAGATTTGAACTGACGGCTTCTTATACCCATTGCAAAACAAGGTTTGCCCACCTGTGCTCTCACATTACATATAACCTTGTATAGCACATGTATTACATGATACATCCAGGACATCTCACTCTATGCATAAACCAATGTCACTATATTGCCTATTTCCCTTTGAACCATAAAATGAAATAGACACCAAATGAGGAAGAACTTCTCTTGCAGTCAGTCTCACTTGCAAGAGTTAAAGCAGCAGAACCTGCATCAGAAAATCCAGTGCTCCAAATTGCCACAGGACTCTGGGGGACAGGCTCAAACCGCTGGAGGTTATTGGCTGAGCAGCGTGCCCATTGCAGAAGGTTAAAGTAAATAGCCATGCTTCTGATCGCTTTTTGCCAAGCTCCTGTGTTTGCATAAGTCTCTCCTTGTGGAGTGGAATTGCCAGGAGCAGAACTTGTTAGAGGACATGGGCAATGAGGGGAGGTGCGGGCAGGTCTTGCAGTGGACAAGAAGGTGGCTTTCCATCTTACTCCGCTTCATCTGCCTCCCTTCTTGGCTTCCGTTGGGTGAAGGATGCAGCATCAGACGAAATGCTGGTGCTGTCCAGCAGAGCTCTTCTTACGTTTCACAGCCTTATTCAATGTATAGCACCTTTTTACTCTTTGATCAAACACTGGATCGCTTCCTTAAAGATGCTGGGGCTTAAAACTGGAGATCCACTAAATCAATAAATGAGGTTCTATTGCTAATTACCATACTATCATCTCCTACCTCTACTGTGTTACAGGAGGAAAAAAAACCCACAGACACCCAACAAAAACCAAAATGACTTCCACTTTATCACGTAGATGAAACAGTTATCTTTCAGGGTTTGAAATTTCTGTGATCTTTATGCTTAATAAGCTCAGTAAAAGGCATTCAAATTACATCACTTTTGTCTTAGAAGTTAAATTGGGAAA
This sequence comes from Varanus komodoensis, assembly GCF_004798865.1. Taxonomy (NCBI): domain Eukaryota; kingdom Metazoa; phylum Chordata; class Lepidosauria; order Squamata; family Varanidae; genus Varanus; species Varanus komodoensis. Next base: position 5,584,235 of record NW_025335780.1, read on the forward strand.
TATTGCGTTCTCTGAGATGATAAACTCGGGAGAAGATAAATTATCATGAGAAATAGTTTTAATTGATTTACCATAATAAAAGTTATGCGACTTTGAAGTGCAAATGACACATTAAAATGAATCTACAGTATGTTGATAATAAAGTGCCTTCTTTGTTAATAGAATTACTGACAGTGCAGATGCTTACAGGAGAGTCGTCTATTGTTAAGTTGGAAGCATTGATGGGAACCAAAGATAGTACTATTTAAATTCAAGTGTAGCTCCTTAGTTACTGTTTGGATTCCAGCAGCATTGGCTGAAAACACAATGTTGAAGTATAACCAACAAGTGCTCACGATAAGAGTTATGTTTTAAAAGATGGATGTAATACCAGCAAGAAATACCTTCTTAAAGAGATGTATAGAGAAACATGGAGATGTAGAGAATTTCATTTGTGATCACAAAATGGTCGACCGTGCCCCATTCACAATCCTGAACACAAGCATGAAAAGAATGATGTGTTCTCCAAACATATTATTGAATTCTTTGCCATGTGCTCGCATTTAGAAATGGTACAATTCCAAGAGAAAAAGCCATTCTAAAAAGTTTTTTATGTGCACTTTGATTTAGTCTATGGGAGAAAGATTTGAAACTCCACAAGAATTTAAAAATCTAAAATTGAGAGCTAGTGTGGTATAGTGTTTAAGAGCATGGGAGTGGGACTCAGAGGATCTGGGTTCTAGTCCCCACTCAGCCATGGAGCCAACTGGGTGACTGTGGTCCAGCCACAGACTCTCAGCCCAACCTACCTCACAGGGTTGTTGTTGTGGGGATAAGATTGATAGCAGCAGGAGGATATTAATCTAAGCTGCTTTGAGTTCTTTAGGATCTGAATCTAGTAAATAAACTGCTGTTTTTGTATAATTTCCCCATTCTAGCATGTTCAATTTGCACAATTTTTGATGCTCAGAGAATCCGGAAGAACACTATATTATATTATGTTCTCACATTCCTAACATCCTATTTCCTTGAATCCATTGTACTTGTATGATACTGAAATGTTTCTGGATGGTAGCTAAGATTTTACATCTCAGTTCTACCCTGACTGCACTCAGTGGCTGTTGACACACCAAGAATATTTTTCAGGCTCAGCTAGCACTCTGCAATACAAGAATACATTGCACAGGAGTTGCAAGAATTGCTGATGTGAGGAACATTGCACATTCGAACAACCTAAATGTAAGTTGTTGTTTTCACCCTGGTGAAGAGATGTGGTCCACTTCCAGCATTCACAGTTAGAAAGCTCAAACTCAGAATGTGAACTAGACAAAAGAAAGGAGAGGGATGGAACTGTCACACAGAAATGTCCACGCTAATAAGCAACATTTGTCAGACAGCTGCTAAGAACCAAACCATCTAAAGTTTGGCAGGAGATGCTGTAGAACAGGGAGGGTCTGAGGCAGAGGGGTGTGAATTAATTAACCCAGTGAGCCCACATCAAGCCAAACAAGCAGACCAATTACCAGTTAAGTAACATCCAACATCTGGCCACCAGCAGTGTGGACCTCCCTGAGGGTGGATTTAGCCCTTTGGAAAAAGAAAGGGAGAAAGGGGTCTTCCATCTGGAATCACCTCCCAGAAACCAGAGGGAACTTGACTTTGATTGAAGCTACTTGAGAACAATCTTCTTATGAAGCATCCTCTATCACAAGAAACTTGTGAAGTTCAAATAAAGGACAGTATTTATAGATTCATGGAAGTGTAGGGTCAGAATGGGCAAGAAGGCCATGGAGTCCAGCCCCCTGCTGGTGCCGAATGCCAGGTCGCACCCTCCTGCTCAGTTGACTGTCCAGTCTCGCCTTGAAAGCCTCTAGTGTGGAGGGTTTTTCCACATCTTTATTAACCCTGGGAGTCCAAAACTGTACACAATGTTCCAGGTGAGATCCGACTAGAGCAGAATAAAGGGGAACCAGTTCCTCCCTTGTTCTGGTAGTGATGCTTCTATTTATGCATCCTAAAATAGGATTTGCCCTTTTGGCAACTGCATCACATTGCTGGGTCATAGGTTGTTGTTTACAACTCCAAAGTCCTTTTCTTTTTCAGGGCTGTTGAGCCAAGGGTTCTTCATCTCGTATCAATGCATTTGGTTCTCCCCATCCCCCAAGTGGAGAATTTAGCATTTCCCCCTGTTGAATTTCATTCTGCTGCTTTCTGCCCAGCGTTCTAGCTTGTCTAGGTCACACTGGATCTTCATTTTGTCTTCCAGGGTGTTAGCTATTCCACCTAGTTTGGAGTCATCTGCAAATTTAATTATTGTTCCCTGGACTAACTCATGTAGATTATTAATACAGATGTTGAAGAGCACTGGAGTCAGGACTGCGCCCTGTGGCACGCCACTCATTACCCTTCCGGTTTGAGAAATGGCCATTGATGAGCAGCTTTATGCCCAAGTTTGTAGCCATTTGTGGATCCATCTAATATTAGTTCTGTTGAACCCACTTTTTGCTAGCTATCAGGATGTCGTGGGGCACTTTGTTGAATGTTTTGCTGAAGTCAAGATAAATTATGTCCACGGCATTTCTGCTGTCTACTTGGGAGTTTACCCAGTCAAAAAATGATATTAGGTTAGTCTGACATGACTTATTCTTAAGAAATCTGTGTTGGCTTCTGTTCATCACTGCATTTTCTTCAAGGTGCTTGAAGACTCGTATTTTTATAGTTGTTCCAGTATTTTTCCAGGGAGCAAAGCTTGACTGACTGGTCTACAGCTCCCTGGCTTGTCTTATTTCCTTTTCTTGTAGCTGAGGACAACATCAGCTCTTCTCCAATAATCAGGCACTCCCCCTGTTTTCCAAGATTTCTCGAAGTTTATAGATAGTGGTTCAAAGCATTCCTCTGCCAGTTCCTTTATGACTCTGGAACAGAGCTCATCAGGTCCTGTTTTCAATCAGCTTCACTAGCCTCCATTCATACCCCACTTCAGTCTTCTTGACTCTATTCCTGCAAGTCTTTGCTTTCTGTCTATACCAGGGTCTCAAACTCAACTGACCTGGGGGCTGCTGAAAGTAGAGTCTGGGTGAGGCTGGGCTGCATCAAGTATTCCACCACTGCGGTGGTGGTGGGCCGCTCATCCCGCGGCCGGCCCGGGTGCCGCCGGCGCTTTGAAGGCCGCAGGGCTCCTCCCCCGTGCCCTACCCATCCCGGCAATTGGCCCGCGGGCCGCGAGTTTGAGACTCCTGGTCTATACTCTTCTGTGGTGGCCTGCCCTCCCTTCTAATTCCTGTACATGTCCTTTTTTGCTTTCAAGTTGTCTCTTTCAAGTTGTGGAGTCATAAGCACTTCCTCTGTTGTCTTTTAGACATTTTTGGTTGGAATTCATAGTTGTTGTGCTTGAGGATTACTTTTTTAAAGACTTCCCCATCCCTCTTGGAGTCCTTTTCCCTTTAGAGTGAGTTGCCAGGGGATTTTATGTAACTGTGACCTGAATGTCTCAAAGTTGGCTCTCTTGAAGTCTAGGGTACAAGTTTGACTACAGTTGGCTTTTGTCATCTTCATAATTGAGAATTCAAGAATGATATGGTTGCTTTCTCCCCAGGGAATCTGTGGCTGTTACCTGTCCACTAGATAGTCCCTTTGGTAAGTACTAGGTTGAGTGTAGCTGTTCTTCTTGTCCTTTCTCCCACTTTCTACTGGAGGATGTTACCAGTGATGTATGCCAGGAATCTGGTGGAGGGGACTGAAGATTTCTCCCAGCAACAGGGAAATTGAAGTCCTTCATGATGACCATACCATGCTTCCTTGCAACACGACCATTTGTTTTCCAGAGATAACATCCTTGTCCTCTCTTTGATTGGACGGATGGTAATGGATGCCGACAATTTGCCCCTTTCCTTTTTTGCTCTCCTTAACTTGAACCAAATTCTCTTGACGTGACTACTTTGCTACTCCTTCTGTAATACATTGCAGGTGTAAGTATTTTTATTGTGTATTGTTACTCCACCTCCCTTTTTGTCCCTTCTGTTTTTCTTGAAGAGGTTGCATCCATCAGTTTTTGAATTCCATTAATGAGAACCATGCCACCAAGTTTTGGTTATTGCTGTGAGGTCATAGTTGCCCTCATGTACTTTCCAATTTGTGTTGTTTTTTTCCCCATACTCTGGGCATTGGTATAGAGATCTCGCCGTTCACTTGGGTTGCAACCTTGTTTTCTCGTCCCTTCTTTGGAATGCTGCTGTTAGTCCTTATTTGACCTTTTTTTCCTGCTTTGGTACATAACTCATTACCAGTTGACGTTGTGCCTTGATGCACATCATCCCCCGCCCCTGTGGGATTTAATTTCCATACTTTGTGCTTTCCATACTTTGAGAGATGCAACCCATCGTTTGCCAGTAGTCCTTCCTTCAGGAAGCTTAGCTTGTGATCCCAGAAAACAGAATTCTCTCTGTGGTACCACTTTCATAACCAGAAATCCACTTTGAGTATTTTTCTTTCCCTATCATTTCCTCTTACCCAAACTGGTAGGATTGGGGAGAAGACGATCTGGACCCCAGTGTTCATTATTTTTCTCTCCAGTGCTTTGAAGTCTTATGTTATTTCCTCAGTATTACTCTTAGCTGTGTCATTTCTTCCCACTTGGATGAGAAGAAGGGGTTCTGATCAGTGGGTTGTATGAGTCACATGCATAAACTTGTTAAATTATTGATCTTGACTTCAGGGACACAGCACCCCTGGCATTTCCCCAAGCTGATTCAACATACATATTTATTCCATCCCTCACGCTACAGTCTCCTATAGCTAGCACTTGTCTCTTCTTTTTGTTCTTGCAAGTTTGTGTGCCATTTCTTATGTTTGGTTCATTACTGATGCAAGCCTGGGTCAACAAGCTTTGGGTCAAGCTTTGTTGTCCTTCAGTCTGGGTAGAGACTCTCATGTTTGGTGGTTCTTCAGTCTCTTGTTCAGGGTTTCTCGGTCCATTTAGCAGTTCTTCTTGCTCTCAGGTCTCTTCCTTGAGTATCTGGAAGTGGTCTGATAGTTTTAACCTCTTCCTCAATTGTAGCATGCTTTCTAATCTCCCTGCTGATGACTGCCAGAGTGTTTTCATGCATTTTCTTTTCCCCTAGGGTTCTCAGCCTTAGATTGATGTTGCCCCTCTAGTATCTTACTGGAACTTTTGATCACTTTGAGGGTAGTTCGTTGTAGCTCAATTGCTCACAGCTTTTCCTCTAGGAGGGCAAGTTGCTTGCATTCAAATCTCTTCAATTTCGATGTCTTTGCTATTCACACTTTGCCGTCCAAAGACAACAAAGTCATGGATCATGCAATGTCTGCTCACCCTTCCTGATAGAACTGCCACGGCTCTGTCCCACTGAGTGAAGACCATCAGTGCAGAGCAGCCTTCAAGCCTTGCCACAAAGGTCCAGTTCCAGGTCCCTTGCAGACCTAAAAGTGGGTTCTTCCAGAATTGTCCTGTATTTCCTCAGTCCACCTTGCTTCCAAAACCTGACTGTTTTCCCAGTCCTTGCCTAGGAAAGGCCTCATACAACAAGCTGCTGCCACCGTTTGCTTCTCCACGGAGATGGTGCTCTCATCACGATGAGTACGGTTGCCTTTGCAACACACAGGATTTTGCAGCAAGGACATTTGTGGCCGAGCGGTCCTAATGTTCTGGAGAGGGTCACCACCGAGTCATATTCTTTTCATGTCCTAATAATACTGCTCCAGAAGATCTTCATAGTTCGGGATTTTTTTAATATGCTGATCCTGATTTACCCCAGAGTTCTTTTGATTTCTTTTTGGTCTGTATGATACTGATAAACTCTGGGGCATTCCAAAAATAGGTGTATTCCATCTGAGAAAATGTGCTGCTGGAATTGCGCATGAGTCGAGTCCTTTCTGCTACTTACCTTATGTTACTTTCAGGAACTGTGGGTTGCCCCAGAGTTTACTTAAGCTTGTCCCAGCAAGAGGTGTCTGTGCCTATTCATAGAAATAACAAGTACCAGTTTGGTTTTGTTTACTTAACTTTTTTTCACAGTAACTGTATTTTGCACCTTCGTTGTGCTGGATATCGTGTCTCCATCAAGTGGGACAATGCCAATTAAATCCATTTCACTTCCAAGTCATGACACAACAAAATGTGGAAAACCCAAAAGGTATTTCTAGTTCTGTATTTCTAGTTCTGCAAGGCACCATATTTCTAGTTGACTTGTCACTGTTGCAGCCCATTATCTTTCAACTTCCTCTTGAATGTTTGCTTGCCTGTTACTTCCCAACTTTTTAAAAAACCAGAATATGAGCAAATATAGTTAATGAGCTAAGAATACCAGTATGCCTGCAATTATCCCTTTAAACCACTCATATATTCCAGATGCTTACAGCAAGGAAAGCACATATCTGATTTTTAGTATCTGTTTAAACAAAAACAGATGTTTATCTCTTTAAGATTTTGCCAGGATGCTGTCACTTTCCCATTTACTAATGCGATGTTGTGACAGAATGTGTCAGCATCTCACAGGAATGAAAAGAGATACAGCCCTCTATTTAGTGAAGCTGAAAAATGTGTCGTCATCAATCCAGAAATAAACATTTCCCCATCTGCATGTGTGGGCAAGTGCAGGGCCTATAAGAGGACAGATTTCCTTGATGTTTCAGAGGAATGCAAGAGAGGCACCGCAGCTTCACTGTCCTCTTCTCAACAATATTTCCACATGAGAGGTACTGATTGCAAGAACAATGCCAGTGGCGTAAGGGAGTGCTTGAATGCGGTTACAACTGGCATGATCTGCAAGTGTGTGTGGTTATTAGCAGTGACCTGTAGACAGACTTCTTATGTTAGCACCGGCCCGCTCTCTTGTCAGCTCTCTGTCTTGCAGGGACTACCTTTCACTCTGACTTGAAGAAGCAGAGAAGAACTAGAAAGAGGCTGGGTTTGCAGGGTGCGGCAAACCCCTGTGCCCTGTTTCCATGGCATGCAGATTCTTGGCCAAACTTACTGGTTGGACAAACACTGGGGAAGGAGGTCCCCACACTTGCTCATGGCCCAGACCAGCTGCCCCTGCAGGTGGAATTCCCATCCTTTCCCTATTCTTCCCTGTGGCCTGTAGCAGATTCCATGTAATTGGTCCAGTGAGGTCCTAAGGTGCATTCATGTTTTTATTTAAATAAAAAATTTCAACCTAAAAAAAAAAAAAAATTCAACCTAAGGTGCATTCATGAATGAATATGTGTTAACAGTGTGATGTGGCTGCAAAAAGGGTAAATGCTATTTTAGGCTGCATTTACAGAAATATCACTTCCAAATCATGTGAAGGACTAGCTCCCTTTACTCAGCACTGGGTAGGCCTCAGCTGGAGCAATGTGTCCAAACGATTCTGTCATTACAAGTGCCATCCATGATCTGACCTCACATTTCAGAGGTAAGGCTAAAGTTGAACCCTCTCCCAGAATTCCTATATTTTTATGTGCAGGAGGTGTGGGACTGATGCAGTAAAGCGTTTGAAAATTTAACTCTGTGTTTTAATCTTAAGTGATCTAATCCAGCAAAAGAGGACATTGGGTGGGGTTCCACCTCAACTCTTGTAGGCTATGACTTGAAAACTTATAAGCTTATGTTTCCAAGTCTGTTCATACATGCAAGCACATCTGTGGACATCTTATTATTTTGTCACTCAATACATGAGAACTGACACTGTCGATAAATATTGCTCTTGCGAAGGCATTAGGTGAGATGAAAGATCTGCCTGCAATGACTCATTTACACATGCAGACCATCATTTGATGGACTCAGACAAATTCCCCAAATTGCAGACTCTGGAATTGGAGAAGAAACCATGATGTTTGCTGACATTTCCATTCCGTATGACAATTCTTCAGTGGGTCATTAGGAAGCTTCCCGAATCCTTTGTGATGGTGGTGAACTGCAAAATCCCAGTCCATCAGGCAGCATTTATTTAATGACTAAACAACCTTGTTGTCCATGGAAAGCTGTGCTGGAAAGCCTGAACTGCTGTTATTGATGTTAACACAGACTGTGAAGAAGTGATATATATATAACAGTTTGTTTATCTTCTGTAATGTTTAAATACTCTGTGTGACATTTGTGAGGCTGTAACACATTTGAGGAGCCTGAGGTCTACTTTTGCTACTGCGTATAGCGCCTTAAATATTTGTGGTTGCCTTGGTTACTGTGACTTAGGAAGGAGACTTTAAGCTGTTGAAAATGTTTAGAGAGAAAAGTTGTCTTCATTTTGATAGCTCAAGTTGGTCAACAAAGATTATTGGCAGTTGGCAGTCCTGCAGGGAACATGATTGGCCAGGAGGCCATGATTGTTTTGGTTTCAGGGAGGGGGTTGTATCAGGGGGTCAGAAAGTAGGTGACATGGATTGGTCCTCCAAAGTTGGAAAAGAAAGTGGGTCAGTGGGAAAGAAAACTCTCGGAAGCAGACCTGAGATTCATAGCTAGTGGATATAGAGATCAAGAGACCAAGCTGTGAGTAAGCTTGCTATGCAGGCAAGCAACAGGGATCAACACCAAGGAGTCCAGTCAGAGGTCTGATGAGAAGATGCTTGAGAAAGTGATCCTTGATGAACCACCATTGTCCGAAAAGCTGGAGGCAACAGACAGGCAGAAGGCCTGGAAAGGCTGCTGCGCACCATCCATTCCTGCTTGTGAGAAATCAGTGGACATGGAATTTAGGGAAATTGGGCTGGGGAGAAAACTATGAAGAGTTCATTAGCAGGGAAGACTATCTTACTACATGTGGTAACCAAGAATATTTCATTTGAGTATGCTTAAGCATTCTCATATTATGAACCATGTAATACTTTCTTCTGTACATATTTTATTTATTTAAAACATTTGTATGCCACCTATTGGCAATAGCATCTCTAGGCAGCATTCAAACAAATTAAGAACCATTATAAAAACCAATTATATAACTGAAAATCTCACAACCCCTAAAATCCATAAAACAAGATCAATTAAAATACAGATAAAACACAAATAAAGATTTGTGGCATCAGGTATTAAAATGTTTTTTTAAAGGTAGGTCTCCGCCTTCTTTATATGCCTGAAAGATATACCTGAAAGGAGTATAAAGAGGGCACCAGGTGAATCTCCTTGTGGAGAGCATTCCAGATACGGGGAGCATTTAATAAAACTTTTAGTGTAATGTTTGTACAGACTCTAGTGTTGATGCTACTCAGCGGTGTAAAATATTCCATGAGAATTGGTGGCAGCATCAGACAGTCCATTGTGGAACTCTGAGTATAGTGACAAGGCATTTCTTAGGCTCTGAGAAGCCCCTATAGATGGGTTCACCTTCTCCACATGTAATGGACCTCAGAGGCAAGATACTCAAGGGAATGGTCCTTCCAATAAGTGGGAGTAGTAAATCCCTCATATGTGTTTACTAGCAGTGGGATTAAAGTTCCATCCATACATACAGATAAGCATGCACGCAAACATATGTGCAACACAATAGGCTATAATCTGTTGCAGGTGATCAGGTTGGAGTCTCACTGGGTGACTCACTGGGCCAGTCTCTGATTTTCAGCCTAACCTTTCTCACAGGGATCACAGCCAGGAAACTGGTTGTCTGCCTAGATCAAGGGAAGGCAATGGTTGTGAGCCATGGGAATATGTGGCGAGTTGGAAACATGATCTGGAAATGTTTGTCTTAGGCAAGCAGCTTAGCAAGTGACAAGTTACTTGCCCAAAAGACAGAGGTGGGATCTGAGTGCAAGCACATTAAACAGTTCCTGTGAAAACACCATTTCCACCACCAAGAAAATCCTGCTGTTATACACACACAGGTCCTGCACAGCTGACCCCATTCTAGATCAAAGTAGAGTTCATGGCAAATTCTCAGGCCCTCTGTTGTTCATTCACATAATTTAAAGGAGCTAGTTTACATCACCAGATCAGTTTTGCCAACTTACATGTACAACATCTTACTTTGTCGTAACACAGAGTACCAAAAGGGTATTGGTTCCTGAAATGCCTTCATGGCACTTATCTGAATGAATGCAAATGCTTAAAAAAATCAAGGAGAGAGAGAGATATACAATCTTCTGCTTGCTTCCAAGTAAAAACAGCCGTGGAACACTTCATAGGAAGTTTCTTCTAGAGGCACCGTAAACCTCAGATGCTTCATAAAGAATTACTGGGGTGAGACGACATGGGGAATCATTGCTGCTCCCATCTTCCCATCAGATGGGAGCCCTAGGAAAAGCGTGGACACACTGGGAAATACTAAGCATGCCCAACCTAGAGGGAAGAACATGGTAAAATCTCATTACTGATCCTGCAGTGCGTTTCTGAAGGCATCACCTTAGCATCCTTTCCCCCAGGGTTCTGGAGCTCACTAAGCCAGACTTTTTTATATAACTGAGTGACTTCCCCATCCAAATTTCTTCACTCTTATCTCACTCGACACTTTCCTGCCACTTTCAGAATGTTGATAGAAATACAGGGATTCTTTTCAAAACACTGAACGACTTCCCGCATTCTTGCTTCAGAGCATGCCCAACACAACTTTGCAACCTGTTGCTAAATAGACTTTCAGGAGGCAAAACTACCTCGATAATTTTAAAGCACTGCTCAGAATTCCACCGATTCTGCCAATGAAAGACATAGCTCCTCAACATGCCTGAATAAAATACATCAGCAGTTTCTCTCGCAAGTTGAAATAAATATATGATATGCCAAGCTTGGAGTAAAAAGGATAAATGTGTCCATTTTCAACACATTTTAACTTGCTGTAGCTGTGGCAATTTGTATCAGACTGGTTTAAAAGTCTGTATACTTGGAGAATGAATCGTGTAGATTACAAATGCCAAGTTCTGATTTATTAGCTCAACAGATGTCATTTTTATAAACTGTAGCATGTTGAAACTTATAATGGCAGAACTTTCCTTGAGACTCACCTTCACTAAAGGAACACTCCACATGGACCTTTCAATGGTCTTCTGCAGGCTGTCACCTAATTGTCTGTAACCCACTAGTCATGGTTCAGTTCACTGCCAGCAATCTGCTTTCACAACAGGCTGGCAACACATACCTGCCTACATAGCTATACATCAAACTAGCATGTCAACTCACCTTTGCTAAGCTGGAAAGTCATGGGTCTGCAGCTGGATGGGAGACCACATGTAGAAGCAGAGCAGGGGGTTGGACTCAATGACCTTAGAGACCCCTTCCAACTCTATTATTATTCTATTCTATTCTATTCTATTCTATTCTATTCTATTCTATTCTATTCTATTAGCATAGCTGCCATTCAGAATTTGTTGGGCATGCAGGTTTGTTGGTGCAACAAGATGAATTGGCATTTTCTCCATCAGAAAATAAACAATTCAGAAAGAGAATTAATTGTGGTTATGCCAGTATTTTGTCTATATTAAGGGGAGCCATACTTTACACTTGTAGGAGAGCAGTAGATGCATTTTCATGATCAATTCTCCCTGCAGCTGTCAGTAATGCAGTTCTTAATACTGCCTTCTGTTATCCTACCTTCTCCTTTGTCTTACCAGGGCCAGAAACCGATCAATGTTTTTGAATGAGTTCCTGGGATTCCCTTGAAATCCACAGATATAGCAGGGGCCATGTTCCAGAACCTCAGTGTATTCTCCATCTTCCCTTACTATGATGTCACTGCCCAAATATTGGCATAGAAAAGAGGATCAATGCTGCAGAAAACCTTTCCACCCTGAGAAGCAGAGACTGCTTTACAAAGCCAACATGGTGACTCTTAATTTTTCAAGTACACTTTAGCCCCTGTGAGGGTTTGCTGCTCAGGAATCACTTCTGCATAATCGAAACTGGGGAGGAGAAGCAAAGATTTGCATCATTGCAGAGTCCATTGATTTCATCTACATACTACTCTGTTCAAAGGAAAAGAGGAAACAACAGGCTGAGTTAACAGGGTAAGGTCTTTCATACTAACTGCCAACACTCTTGGACTAAAGCAACCTCTGAATTGGGCAAACAATAATAATACTTCCCAACACACTCACAAAGTAATGCAGAGCCAAGGTCATTGCATACCAAACTGTTCAAAAACAAACACTTGGGGTTTAGGTTATTTATTCACTGACCCTGAAATGTCAGCTTGACACAGCTACTAATGTAGAACACCTCTCTCCAGACATATTCCTCTTCGCAGTGGTGCCACCAACTGTGAGAATGCAGCAAAGGTGCTGGCTAGAAACAATTTGCATATGTTACTTTATTGCGAGGTCCCATAAATCAACATTGCGGGATGGGGGATATCTAGAATTATACTCTATTTTGGAAACTAGGAGAGGACTAGAATGACACGCTCTTGAGATCCCAGAGGCTCCTGGGACACATGCACTGCCCACACTTCATTTTCTTGCAGTATTTGAAATCACTGAGTTTTTAGAACGCCAATCTTAAATTGCTTTTCAGAAATTGACAGTGGTGCTAGTGTACTGAAGCTCAAAGAGATGGAAGCAAGAACGAATTTCACCCACTAGATTATTCTGTATTGATGAAATAGCAGATATCACACAATTAATTTAAAGGTACAGGTTTGGTTACACATCTGTTGTTTGTGCAGGCCTTGATCCATATCTGTTGAAGGTCAAGTTGAAGTTCCTCTGTTGCAGGTCAAGTTAGTGGCTAATATGTGGGTTAGGACCATCACCATTGGAGGCAGACTGGGAATATTCTTAGAGACTTTTCTGGACCCTGTAGGAAACACATTTATTCACAAAGCATCCGGTTAAAGGTGGCACATGGTTGTGGCTTTGCTTCATTACAGCCATGGCTTTTGCGGCTTCTAAAATTTAAACATTCAGCACTAACCTATTCTGCATACACTTCCTTCTTTCCAAGAGAGATGTAGCTGAGTTACACTATTTTGGTAAGGTCTCAGATTCAGTGCAAAGCATATCACATTAAGGCAACTAAGGTAGCGAAACTGACAGAAATCTTTGTCTCATGCTTGGAAAACTAATCTGAGTCAAAGTAGATCCTGATATTCAACAAAAGTCAAGCTACATTTTTTCACTAATCACATTGCATGCAGCTCAGTTTTCTATTCACTTCACTATAAGCACACCTAGCTTTTTAACTTCTATATGAAACCACTGGGAGAGGTCATCTGGTCATTGGGCTGAGGTCTCAGCTGATGATACTCAGTTCTACCTCTCCTTTACATTTCATCCAGGTGAGGTTGTCACCATCCTGAACAGGGCCCGACCTAGATATGGACTGGATGAGGGTCAACAAAATGAGGTTCAATCCAGATAAGACTAAAGTTCTATTAGTGGGAGGGGGTATTCTGACAGGTTGGAGGAGCATTACTCTGCCCTAGATGGGGTTGCATACATCCTAAGGGACAAGGTCCACAGTCTGAGGTTGCTCCTGGACCTGGGTTTGTCCATGGAATACCAGGTGAATTTGATGTTCAGGGTGGTCTTTCTCCAGCTGGGGTGGATTAACGAACTTCTCCCCTACCTGGATAGGCAGAGCCTGAAAATAGTCACCCGCGCACTGGTAACATTAAAAATAGATCATTGTAATGCCCTGTATGTGGGGATGCCCTTGAAGATGGTCCCGCAATTACAATCGGTACAGAATCAGGTTGCTCCGTTAGTGAGAAGAACTCCTAGAGCGGCCCATATAATACCCTGTATTAAAAGAGTTAAACAGGTCACCAATTGTGGTCCAGGTCCAATTCAAAGTGCTTGTTTTGGTATATAAAGCCCTAAATGGCTCTCTAAAGGAGCATCTTCACCCATATATGCCTACCCGGACTTTTGAGATAGATGCAGGGGAGGCTCCTGTGTGAGCCGCCCCTTAGAAAGGTAAGAAAGGTGGCTAGCAGGAACAGGGTCTTTTCTGCTGCTTCCCTGCACCTAGGGAACACTCTCCCTGAGCAGACTCACCTGGTGCCTTCCTTGTACTCCTATCGGCAGCAGGCAAAGACCTAACCTCTTTAAAATATATTTTAGATCCAATAGATGCCCCCACAACCTCCTTGTATTAGTTTATTCATTATAATATTTATATTGGTTTTTATTGTTTATCGTGTATTATGTGATCGCTAACCATTGGGATGCCATTGGCAAGATCAGTGGCATATAAATGTTGTACATTTTAAAAGCAACACTGCACTGCAGGAAAGAAGATTTAAATTTCCCCCGCTCACCATTTCCTTTCCAAACTCTCCCTCCCCATGGCAGTAGTGTTAATAGAATAAAATGACACCAGTAGAAATATTTGTCTTCGTTTAACCCATTGCATGCAGCTGGGGGATTTCAGGAAGCAAATGGAGGGTGGAAAGGTTTGTTCCTTTCCCAGAACATGCCAGACCCAATCCAAATCCAGACCACATGTGTTTACAGTGCAACAAATGCTAAGACAATCCTGAACTATACACTATGCAATTAGTGTAACATGTAGTTCGGTTCACAGTCTATGGCATTCTTCTTTGGATGAGTCCTAGAAGTCTGTTCACAGAACTGCTGTATGTTTTGATTTTTCTTTTGATTTCCAAGACTGTATTCCCAGTCCAGTTGACATTGACATTTTCATATGTATTTTTTCCAGAAAGAACTAATGAGGGTGAAGACATTTTATGGTACATGTACAAATCAGTTATTGTCCATTCTTTTAATTTGAAATGGAGACATGCAGTAATTGTTCTATTATCAGAGAATACCGTGATTCCATTATGTTGTGGTGAGCTTCCAAGGTTGTCAGTTCTAGATAGCATTGTTCTTTATCTCAGCTATTATTTCATGACAATGTGACAGGCTGAGCAAAAAGAAAATAATATAATATAATAAAGTTAAAATATGCATATTACTATGTGTCTCAGCAGCTTGGTGGTTAACATGCATCCTAACCAGAACAGTAAATGCATGTTGTTTAGCTTACCACATACTCCCCAATATAGTATGGTAGGTAACAAAAATAAGAAAGGAAAAATCCCATAAAAACTTTAAGAGTTACACTTTTATTGGGCCATGAGCGTTTGAGCTTCTTGCACCAGATGTAGGTCCTTTAACTTTAGCTTCTTGTAGGACTTGTAGATCTCCTGCATGCAAATGTTCACTCCAGAAAAAATGTGTTTGAGTTACGGGCTCTAGAAAGTTCTTGTCCAGCATTCTTGGCAGGCTGCATGTCCTGGGAACCTCCTGGACACTACAGGAGCATGCCACCCATATTCTGCCAATATTCTGCCATTTTAGTATTCCAAAGATTCTAACAGTCACTGGTTCATTTATGTTCTACATTAAGCCACTCTATCCAGCGTTAGAGGAAACCACCATTCTTCTTAATTTCTCAAACTGTGTCTGCAATCCAGTCTTTCCTTACATAGTCATAATTCCATTGACTTGAAAGGGACTTGAGCTCAAGGTGTTATAAATGGTAGGTGCTGGAAACAAATTTCTGGATAGGAACCCTGTAAACCATCAAAACTATATGGACAGTGTTAGCTGAAACTACACTTTCAGCTAATTGCAGATGGTGGAGCTGTGCAGCAAATTTTAATTACCACCAAGTAAGCAAAAGGACCTCTGAGCTGGACTGGGGCTCTGAAGTTTCAACAGGAGATTAACTCTCCCTGCAGCATTTTCCCCTGTTCAGAAGTTTAACCCCACCTATACTCTTTTCAGTGCCAGGTGAAAACCTTTTTATCTGAACGTCATTTTAAGAATTAGGGATTTTAAAAGTTAACAGTCACTTTTTTATCTTAAATTATTTATATTTTCTTTCTCTTTTGAATGTGATTTACTCATGACTGCATTTTATTACTATTGATTGTATTTATTATCACTACTTATTTATAATTGTCTATTGTATTATTGATTGTTTTCATCACTGTTGTTGATTTTAAGCTTGTAAGCCATCCTGAGTTGCTGCCATGAAGGACAGGATAGAAATGCTTTCTTAGATTAAAAAATTAAATTAAATTATTTGGGGGAGGGTTAAAAAAGAAAGAAAGCTCACCCCTGGAATAAATGTAGGCATGTATAAGGAAACAAAAAATCTTTGGCATCTGATGCAGCGATCAAAAAACTGTTATCAGCATTCCAATTGCCTTCCATTATATAACAAGTAAGTCACTTTCTCTTTAGTTTAGTGCTATGCAAAATATCTCTATATTTCAGTTTGGAAACCAAAATAGACCTTTCAGCAGGCAAAACATTTCTCCTCTGACAAGCCCATGTGTTACCAAGAATGTTTTTCCATCTTTTTTTTTAAAGCTTGCTTAACTGCATTTTCCCCTGTTTGTTGCAGTTTTCCACACCTTTGTTTTCATTTTTAATTCTTTGTAAGCTTATGAATAGCCAAGAGGAAGTTCTTTCTGGTCTGTCATCTAATCATTCTTATGATCTGTTCAATGAGCCAGGCAAGACAATATCTGAATTGCCAACAAAATGCTACATTCCTTCCGCAGGAGCCCAAATGGAATATCACTTCTCTCTTTTGAGTGGACAGGATTATCTTTATATTTTGTTTTGTAAAAACTCCCATATTTGCAGCTGTATTTATACCAACAATTTTTTTAAAAAATTACTATGTACCTAGTAGATGAAAAAGACAGCAGCGACTTCTTGCAAAAACTGTGCAATTAGCTGTTTACATAGTTAAAAAAAAATAAGTGCATACCAGGGCATGACCGTATTATCATCTAATCACCAGTCTGGATGGTGAACTCCGCTGAAAAATAGCCCTCTGTTATTAGTCCCAATAGGCAGGTGGCCGAGGATACTGAGAGCTGGAAATGGTGTTCAGCAATGCCAATCCAAGCCAACCAACTGTGCATGGTGCCAAGCTAAACAACTGTTTAAAAGGGGGAAAGCAATGAGAAGACTGGCACTATGCACAATAGCAAGCCTTTTTTGTTTCAAAATTAACATGCAAAGCATTTTAACTGCACCTTTTTTAAAATGCCCATATTGAGCTGGATGCAACATGGAGAGTCCAGAGACCAACTGAGTAAGGCGAGCTGTGGTATGAAAGGGAGAAGGGGAATTGCAAAATGAAGATAGAAAGAATTTCTGCAAATGGAGCCCTTTCTCCCATGGAAGGCAAATTATAGATCCAATTATCAGTCTTTCAGATACATATTTTGAATCTAGAATGGAAGGGCATGGTAGGACAGAAGGTTTACGAAGGCCATAAAGCTGTCACACTTTCTCTGTTGTTGAGGAACTGGATTTATTCCAAAATAAAATAAAATAAAATAAATCATCAGTTTCTTTTCATGGGGACCGATGACTGTGTAGACATCTTTTACCTAATAGAATCATAGAATAGTAGAGTTGGAAGGTACCATGAAGGCTATCAAGTCCAACCCCCTGCTGTTGCAGGACACCACGTTACACCATCCCACTCAGATGGCTGTCCAGTTTCTTTCTGAATGTCTCCAGTGTGGGAGAGCCCTCCACCTCTCCAGGCAGCTGGTTCCACTGTTGTATTGCTCTGACAGTGAGGAAGCTTTTCCTGATGTCCATCCCAAATCTGGGTTGTTGCAACATGAATTGATTATTCCATGTCCTACCTCTGGCATCAGCAAGAAGAAATCCTGACCTCTAGCACTACCTTGTGATGATGTACTAAAAGAGATCTTAGTAAAGTGAGTGCTGGGACATATAACCAAATTAATGACTGCACCAGTGAGCCGAAGGAAGAACCAAAATCATTAACCCCATTTCCATGATTAGACAATGTTTCCTAGAACTTCAAATAGAATAGAATCATTTGATTTTGCACAGGTATTTTGACTCCTGGCCTGACTGTTACATTTTATCCCTATATTATGTGCACTTCCTTTAAATTTTCAGTGTTTTATACAGATATCTCTACACCCTTGCAATGTAGGTATTAATATGTTTTTGTGCACTGGATGAACCCAGATTCCTTTTATGTTCCTTTTTAGGTTCAGACTTCAAACTGTTGAGAGAGAGAGAGAGAGAGAGAGAGAGATGCAACACAGTTAAAGCAATGAAAAACTTAAGGCCAAGAAATGTCATCATTCCACTCCGTTCAGTATATGAGATGCATTTAGTTAATCCTGTCATTAGAAATAAAGTGGTACGCGTTTCAAAAGCCATTCCTTGTGGTACAAAATCCAATAGGGAAGCATCAGTTAAATGAACTGCTACAAGTAGAACTGCTATGATTTTGATATGAATGTCTAAATCGACATCTTGCTAAGAACACTTTTATAGGATTATCCTTCAGTGCCGTTTGAGCCAGCAGAATCTGTTTCTTCAGGTGGTACAAGAAAGTGATGTTTGTGGCAGCTTCACAATATTTCATTCCCCTTTGTGGGGGAATTGTATCAATTGTTGACAATGGGATGACTGTAGGTACATTATCCTTCACTTTGCGAATTTTTTGTGGGTATTATAAAAAATTATTCCAGCTTCCTCTAAAATTCTTTATTGACCCCATAGAGGAAGCCACAGCCTTGAACTTGCCAGAGCTGAGCAGGGCCGTCACAGATAGAGCATTTTGGAGGGCTTTCACTCATAGGGTTGCCATGGGTCAGAAACTACTACAGAACATGACAATAGGAACACATTCTTCTGCAAGTTTACCTAAGCAGGACCCTACATTTCCTACAAATGTTGATGCAGGATAAATTTGGTGGCAACTCTGATGTTTTCATTTTTTAAGCATGCTTTTAAAAACTTCATCTCTCATAATTTCCACCAAACTAACAGTCTCACAAGCCCAAATGGAGGATTGTCTCTCCCTCAGACCTCAGATATGGTCT
This sequence comes from Varanus komodoensis, assembly GCF_004798865.1. Taxonomy (NCBI): domain Eukaryota; kingdom Metazoa; phylum Chordata; class Lepidosauria; order Squamata; family Varanidae; genus Varanus; species Varanus komodoensis. The sequence continues at coordinate 5,602,978 of NW_025335780.1, forward strand.
ATTTGGGTTTGGAGCCTGGTTCATTGAGGTTCCCCAGGCAGCTGCATCCCCTTTCTCTGGCTGCCCCATTTCCTCTGACCACAGATTGCCTGGTGGTTTCACCTGCTCTTCTGCAACTGTGTCAACGCATTGTCATGTCTATCTTTGCAACGCAGCACGGACACAGCGGCTACTCGTTGTGCTGGAACACATGCTGTTAAATTGATCATAAATTATTGGAATTAATACTGGTTAATAAAATAGGCAGGTTTATTATTTATGATGCAAGAAAAATATGAAGCATTTCATAAAGGATCTCTGTGAAGTAGGCAAAGAGGCAGCAAAATGGTGGATGAGATACAATATAAGCAATCACAAAGTGCTGTATACTGGGATAAATACCTTCATCTTGGTGAAAGGGACAGAAACTCCCATATCCAAATTTAATTAGTCCAGGGGCTCTGATTCATTATCTGTGAGCTTCCTCACATGTTTCAGGTCATGCAATGGAGGTAATCTATGTCCCCAGTCCCCCCCCCCCCAAAACACATGTGATTTGCACCCTTTCCTAACAGCTTCATCTAACTCTGGTTAGTTGAGCAGGTATTCCAGACCAGGAAAGTCTTGTTTCTTTTTAGCACAGAAGAAAACTGAACCCAAATCAGTACTTAAGCCTGAAAAAGACAGTAAAGCATGCTAATGAATCTTTGCTCCCTTGAGGTTCGTTACGTCTATGGAAAGAATATCTTGTTTGCAAAGGCATTTCTCTGCCTGACCTTCAGTTCAGAAGCTCTACCCACCTCTCCAGCAGTCATTAAAAACACCTCTTTGTGCTTTACGTTCCTTCCTGGCAAATTGAGTTAACAAGTTTAGAAGGACTGCAATGTGCTGCCCATTTAGTTTATCTTCGCCACTGATGAAGGGTCACTGCTAATTCCCAGGAAAGTCCCCCTTCTCTTTCCTTTCTTTGCTTGTATACGATCTTAACAATGCCGGTTGCATTCAGTTGACAAAGGGGAAGAGAATTCAAGAACGATGAGGACAGGAGGGCAACAGGGCAGTCTGGGGAAGGGGCAAGTAAGAAGGAGACCAGAGCTTTGGTATATGGAAGTGCCAATTCTGCTGGTCGTACGTACGCTAGGTGTGTCCCGGTTACACTTGTTCTACCTACTCCCAACAGGTTCAGAAGCTCTGTATCAACTGCAGAGTAAATAGTCAGGCATATGAAAGCCCCAGTAATGACTGAGTGACACATGGCATTATAAAACATAGTACTCTGCTATCCCAGGATGTACTTTGTTGGCATGTATTTATATGTGCACACCATGAGGTCTTGAAAGAATGGGGAGTTTTCATATGTGACTGGACTGAGGAATCCATATATTTTCAAGCAAATTACAATTTTGGTTGGGGTATTCAGTCATCACTAGAAAGCTATTTTTCATATGACCTTGTTATAGTAAATTCCACCACTTTTAGGGAGGATTTATGCCAAAATTATTGCCAGACATTAAATACTAGGAAGTTAATTGTGCTTAAGCTTGTTGAAATCAGTGAGACAAATTACTCATGACTGACTTAAGTATGACTGGTTGAGATCTGAAGAGCTATGGTACACACATCCAAAACTCGGAGTATACCTAATGGAATCCTTGATGTCCTTTCCATGAATAGCAGATCCTTGTGCCATATTAAAAACTCTATATGAAACTGAATCAGAAGACGTTTAGCATGTGGTATGGTGTGGAATAGGGGGCATATGTTTGAACAACAGAATTCAAGTCACCTCCAGTCCGCTAAGATAGTTGCTTGGTTCAGTGATATGAAGGTTTTATTTCAACCGATGGAATAAGCCCTCTAGGGAAATGGGAGGGTTTTTTAAAAGCTCTTTCTCAGAGATGTGGATAATTTGGGCTATAAGATGCCCCCATATGCATCTAGTGGAATTAGCTTCCTCCTAAATAAGGAGGAAATATGTGAGCACTTGTCTATTCACCCAAAAATGGTTATGGGTTTGTGAATATTTCTTTGCAAAATCTCACAGTGAGAAGTCTCGAAGGTGCTTGCAAGCAATGGTCCACTGGCTGAATGAAGTATCACGTGTTTAATGATTGTAATAAGCAGATCAAAAAGGTATGTGTGCTGATGAATAGCTCTGTGGTGGTAGACAAAGCAAACCATCAACCCACTGCTAAAGATCCCGTTTACCCTGGAGTTTTCAGCAGAGGGTTGCTTTTTGCCTTTTTCTGTGGCAAAACTTTTGGTGCAACTTCTCCTTGATAGAGCCACTTTTTATGAGCAAAGTTACTTGTCTTTGACTTGTATAAGGTAAAGAAATGAAGTAGAAGGCAGGGCTTGTGAGTCCCATTTCCAGCCAGGTGAAATTAGAACCTGACTTTTTCTGTCTTGAAATTTTGTGAGTCTTCCAGAGAGTATCAGCTGCTGGGCAATATAGAAATTTAATTTATAAATAAAATTTGAGGAGGAATGTTTCCCCATCGTGGATAAATGTCCCATCTCTCCTTGCCAACTGTGTGGAATTGTTAGGAAGGTGTTGAGGTGTGAGTTTTAAAATCTAAAAGATTACAAGCCCCAAATGGAGATAAAAAATGAAGAAGCAAATTATTAAAAGGCTACCTTTAAAGGCAAATTATCACCAATGGCTATCTTGAGACATGCTCAAGCATGTCTAATAAAGTGAGATAAAACATATGAATTGTAGCATTTTTAGCAATCCCAAGAAGCATATTAGCCATAATGTACAGAATCAATAGGATTTTTTTCTGTAAATAAGAAATCAGCTTGCATAGTTCTGATGAAGTAGCTTTGACCTCTTGGGGGCAATAGGAAAAAAGAAAGTTACAGGAAGCTTCAGTAATCCTTCCCATAACTTTTTAATTGGTGACAATATTTGACAGTCATCAGCCTAATAAAGTCATTTTATATAATAAAACTGGATGCAATTAGAATTCAGGTGTAAACCAAGGATGGTTTCTGGCTGGTGGTTTATACCCCTAGAAATAAGCAATATATTTTATATAAAAATGCCTGAATTTGAGCAAAAGAATTTGAAATGGTCTATCAAATGCAGACACCTTCACTCTAGAAACTTACTAGAACTTGAGCTCTCCCAATGTGAGTTTTTACAAGAAACTTGAAATCTATCTATTAGAGCCTAGTGCAAAATATGTACCTTTAAATATAAAGAAGTCTGAGCGCAAGAATTTGTTCTGAGAACTAGGAATGAACAGGGCTGAGGCTTTTCCTTACTCAAAAATTCACTCTTGAATTATAGTTTCAGCAGTATAACTTAGGGTAGGTAGTTTTGTAGTTGCTGTTATTAAAAAACTGGGATTCAGAATTCATGCTGTACTCTAATCACAATAAGTGGGGAACTAGTAAGAGTTACCCGCATGCAACCTTCTCACCACGGCCTACATAGAAGGTATCTGCCCCATGCAGTGGAGATTGTGCCAACATCAGTGGAACAATGTTTCTACTCTGGGTTGTAGTCTGGATTTTTAAAGACTACAGTTTACCAGGGTCTCACATGTGCACTGAATACGCATAGTTCAGTGTAAAGACTTCATATTTTTCTACTGTCTTGATTTATTCCCTTTTTATACTACCCTTCATTGAGAGGGAGTCCTTGTATTTTCCCTCACCCAGAAGAACTCTACGGGATAGTATGCTGGGACACAGTGATTGGGCCAAATTCGTTTAAGATGATTCCTGGATACATGAGTACCTTAAATACCAGACTGGTTATTAGGGCCAAAAGATACATGAATGGAAATGTGTGTCTAGCGACTATGTCTTTTCTTCATTTTTACTCTAGAGTAGGCACAGAAAGCTTGATTGAGATCTTCAAAGTCTCTCAACAGACCACACTAGGGTTCTGATCCGAGCACAAGGGTGACATCATGAGGGTGACATCACTGCTACACATATATTTAAAGTTCTCATGTGGTTTGCACATTATGAAGCTCTTGGTTTGAATAACCCATGTGCTCTGGCCTCTTAGCTTTTTTTTTTTTTTTTTTTTTTTTTTTTTTGTCCTTTTGGTGGAGCAGCAGAGGGGCAGAGGCACGGGCTGGGGGAGAGAGGCTGAGTGGCCAGGGGACTGGCGAAGGCAAGGCAGGGGCTGGGCAGGGGGGCAGGGGGCCAGGGGCAGCGGAGAGGAAGGGGCAGGGCCAGAGAGGCCAGAGGGGCCAGGAGGGAGCAGGGGGTGGGGCCACCGGCCTGAGGGACTGATGAGGCCGCGCTCAGCCACTGCCACCCTTTTGGCTCTGGCCTCTTGGCAGAGCAGCAGAGCAGCAGAGGCACAGGCTGGGAGAGAGGGCTGAGAGGCCAGGGGACTGGGCAAGGCAAGGCAGGAGCTGGGCAGGGGAGCAGAGGGCCAGGAGCAGTGGAGAGGAAGGGGGCGGGGCCAGAGAGGCCAGGAGGGGCCAGGAGGGAGCAGGGGGCGGGGCGTCGTCCCTTGTCTGCATCCCTTAGCTGTGGTCAGGACCCTGAGGGTGTGGCATGGGCTTCCACGGGAGGTCGTTGAGGCCCCATCGGTGCGGGTGCTCAAGGATAGGCTGGACGTGCACATGGTGGGCATGTCATGAGCGGAGCTGGCTGGAGCCGGGGGTCAGACTTGATGGCCCGGGAGGCCCCTTCTGACTCGCTCTATTTCTCTGTTCTGTGTTTCTAAGAGGGAGCAGGTGGATGTGCACACTCTGTCCTGTGCACCTGCCCTTTTAGTTTTACTCTGTAACCCATAATTATCTTCTTCCTAATTTGTTGTGTGTGTTGCCTGAATCCAAACCAATCGAAACAACCCAGCTGAGGAAACCACCACAAATGATCAGGAAAAAACTTGAAACAGAAGAAGCAGTTGTCAGAGATCAGATGTGAAGGAGCTTTCCCACATTCTCCTTCTTGCAGCAGCCAGTATATTTCCCCCAAAGGGGACTGAGGAGCTCTCCAGAATGACATCCAATGCAGTGCAGGGATGGGGTGGGGGCGGTCAAAGCTGCAGGTGGGAAAGCAGTGGAAAGGAGAGGGAGGAGGCGATGGCAATGGTCTTGGAGAGGGAGGGGCAGAGACAGAAGCAGAGGCAGGAGGAATGGACCAATCTATTGATTTCCCTTTTGTGCTGTGTTTAACATCACATTAAAAATATGAAACATCCCTTTTAATATTGCTGCAACTTGCTTCCATCCACTGAAAGTTCTTTGCCGAAATACAAAATCCCCCACCCACACCTTCGATTTGCTCTTTACATAAACAACTAGCAGTTTGTGTTTTCTTGCTTTCATATTTTGTTTGGGTTTAAATGGGACAAAAAGAATCTTGCTGTTCTTTTGCTTTCTGGGATCTGAGATCAGCGCTTCCCGCTCTTCATAATTTCCCACAGGTGAACGGAAACATGTCCCTCTGGTTCAACACAGCTTCCTCCAAACAGTAAGACCTAAGCCAGTCCCACATCTCTGTCTGCTTCTCTGGTCCAAATGAGTGTTGTAACTACACTAGCTGAGATGTAACTCAAGACAGATACTGTGTGCTTAAAGGCAGAGTATTTTTTATGGCATCATCAAACCAATATTTTATCTAGCAGAGATACAAAGCATGATTGTTTAGCATGTTGTAATTTACACAACAATATAACTGTTAGCGCCCATGTCAGTATCCTCTATCTGATAATCAAATGTTTTCACGTTGAATAGAATTATACCAGCAGTGTGATTTGAATAATTAAATATATTTGTTTAAATAAACATAAAATGGGGGTTTGTTGTTTTTTAAAAGGGGGAAGAGACAGCTGCAGTGTCAGTGTATCAAAAAATAAAATGAGATCATTATCGCTGTATACTGAAGGAGTAAAGGAGGATGAAAACCTACAGTTCTGCCATAATGGTTTCATTAGGATGTATCTGTGGAGGGATGAAAGCAGGAGATCAGTAACAGATTGCTAGCGAAACACAGAGTGCGCTCAAGCAGTTGAAGGTGATAACGTTTCAGAAAAGGAAAAGTTGAAATGCCTCAGAAAACATAAGAAAGCTAAGCATTTCTCTCTGTGTCTTGAGGCAGGGCAACAGCAGAGAGAGAGGGGAGATAAAATGCACATTTTGTCAATTCAGTGCACAGTCATTGATCTCCGTTGAGTGTTGAGCCTAATGAGGCAAATACGAGAACATAATAATGGTTCTTTCATACGCGCAAGTCTGGGCTTCAATGGTGGTGCAGAACTAAGTCAGAGCTCATAAATAAAGGAAAAGTCTTTGGAATGAAGACAGAGCTCTCGTTTCAAAGGAACACGCATGAGCATCGGCCCTGAAAATGATTTCATCGGCATCACGCAAACACACACCCTCAGACACAACCTTCACCCTTTTAATTTCCACCATCCTGGCTTCTTCGCAACTGTGCTAACAACCAGAGGATGGCATTTCACAGGGATCTCTGATCAGGGCTGTAATTTAAGCAATGTGTTCGTAATTTTTGAGGTCAGCACGCAACTTACTCGGGGGAAGTCCACTGATTCGTACAGCACTTGTCCAGAAACAAATGAGCACTGCATCACATCCTTCATCCTGCATATACACAAATGCTGGGTTAACGACTTTGCAAACAGCAGTCTGAGTTATTTTCCATATGGAGCTGGCATATTGAGGTATAGAGGGAGAGCAGTGCAGTGCCCGCGGATACCAGTACAGCCCTGGACCAGGGGTGCCTCATCCCCTCTGGAGCAGAGGAGGAGGTAGTGGTGGTGGGAAGGTCCTAAGAGGGAGTGGGGGTGGGAGCAGAAGAGGCAGGAGGACGAGGGGGACGAGGACGGCTTTTCCAACTGGCAGCTGCGACTACAGCTTACAGTTTCACTTGGTGTGCAAACGGTGGCTTCCAAAAGGTTCTTTAATGTGTTGGGACTCATAGCCCCCTCTCTGCCTTTGGGCAGGCACTTGTTCTTTCTGACTGGCCCCACCTGTTTGGCAGCCAGTTCGTGGGTGGCAGATATGTCCGCTGCCCCAGAGTGGCTCCCTATAAGTGCTGCACTAGGTGCCACAGTGGATTCAGACCGGAGAGGGCTCAGTTCCAATTGCCTCAAAGCCCATGAGGCTCATTACGTGACCTCAGGCCAGTGACCACTGGCTGAACTTTATTCATGCTGAACTTTAGAAGGAGCTGTCTATGGTGCTGAACACTCTCCCCTCTTCCAAAATTAGTTCAGCTCCATAGATAACTCTTTAAAAGCACAGACTACAATCCAGAGTAGAATCCCCCATTGCTGCTGCTGCTGTTGCTCTTACCATCTTCATGTCCTTTCTCTAAGGAATTAAGAACCTGCCCCATCCCCAGTTTATTTTCACAACAAACTCATAAATGGGCCAAGCTATCCCTGATATGGTTTTTGTGAGAATAAAATCTCCTTCAGGGGTTCTCCTGATCACATGGAAGGAAAAGTGATAGAAGAAGTCCAACACACAGAATAGGACCAAGATTTCAGGGAGGATTATTGCAAGCCTAGTGACAGCAGGCTATGAAAAATACTGGTAATTTTTCCCCTTAACTTGTGTGAACCACCCAGAGAACCTTGGCTATTGAGCAGTATAAAATGAAACAAGCAAAGAAAAAGTAAAATGGGAGTGTAGAACAGAATAGAAGTAGACTTGGAAGGGTCCTACAAAGCCAGCAAACCCAACCTCCTGCTCTGCTTCCATATGTGGTTCCCCATGTGGCTGTAGGCCTGCACCTTTCCAGCCTAGCAAAATGAGTGGACATGCGAGCTTAGTCTGTCGCTCTGCAGACAGGTCATCAGCATAAGTGCTAACCCTAAAGCATCTTCTGAGACAGTCTGTAGCTCAGTGGAAGAATGCACCCTTGGCATGCAAAATGCCCTTGGTTCCACCTCTGCCTTCTTCTGCTGGTAGGGCTCAGAAAGACCCTGTCTGGAAACCTGGAGGGCTCCTAGCTGTTGGACAACACAACAGTAGACAATGCTGGTCTGACTTGGTGTAAGGAAATTTTCTATGCTCCTGCTAGTCCAGCCTCACAAGCTCTTGTCAGCAATGCCTGTTATCCTGGCCACAGACTCTCTTTTTAGGTCTTCCCAACTCAGACGTGCTTTCAGCTCTTTGAAGGAAGAGTTTATATATTGAAGGTATGATGAATATAGGAAGTTCCCCATTTTTCCCACTTGCTGTGCAAAATGTGATTTTTCTGGTTGCTCATCTGATTTTTTTATAACTGGTGAATCAGAGATGGGGATTTCGGCAAAGTAGAGTTATTTATGTACCAATAACTCGTATCACCTGTGAACAATTGGACATTATCTCATCTGAATTCCCCTTTGATTTACTTTTGTGAAACACTTATTTTCTTCAGACTGCCACTTGGGTTATTAATTTTATTGTTCCGAGGTACAGAGGTGGGAGAGACCATCCTCCAATGAAGGTTTTTTATGGACCTGTGCAGAAAATAATATGAATATTCATGCTGAGGATGCTATTTGAGCACTTGAAAAGCATTGTTCTATTTTGATCGTTTCATTATTCAATTTTTCTTAAATGATCACTTAGCAGCAACCAATGGTCTTTGGGAATTTGAGAAATTAATGCAAACTGACCTTTCCCTGAAGAGAAATGAGAAAATGCTTGTTTGTTAGGTACAGAACAATCTGCAAGGCCAAGAATAGTTGAAGAGATTTTCACTGTTGTATAGACAACAATATGTCGCAGAAATACAATGGGAATACAGTGCAGGGGAGGTCTATGTAGTTACCTCTACATCTTCCAAAGTAGGTCATAGCTATTGTTTAGAAGTGGTTTTTATCTCCTCTATTTCCATTAACATTTGCTCATACTGCCACACAATGTACGACAAAAAGATATAATTGATATAGTTGTGGAACTCATTGGAGAAAACACAGAGAAGAATGGTAAATGCAGCCAATAACCTATACATAAAGCTATGGAATGTAGTTGACACTAAATATGGATGATCAAATCTTGGCTTACTTGATATGAATGAACTTCATGCACCTTCACACAAGTGAAGAAATAAACTAGGAAGCCTCAGATAACAATAAGTCCCTGTTACAGCCAAACCAGAAATTATGATCAATAGATTCTATATCCTGACTTATTTTGAAACTATTGAACAGAGCTCCTGGTACATATCTGAAACAAAGCTATGCTTAATTTAAACTTTGCAATTTTCTATTTGAACAGCTTTCTGGATTCTTTCCCCACTAATATGAAGGATGCGGCAATGTATGGAATGCAGTCATAGCTTGGCTTATTAAACTAAGATTTGGTCATCTGTACATATTTGTAAATGATTTTGTTTGTTTTTGTCACATGTATGACACAACCTGGAGGGCTCATCACCACTGGTTAGAGCCACTGGGCAATTTTGAAAACTACCATAGGCTAGCAGAAAATTATTTATTTATTTATTTATTTATTTATTTATTTATTTATTAAAACATTTTTATGCTGCCCCATTCACCAAAGCCTCAGGGCAGCTTACAACACTGTTAAAATAATTATAATATAAATCAAAATATAAACATTAAATTAAAAATACAAAAGTACAGTATAAAATAAGCCGCCCTGGCCAGATAAAATCCAATAATATTAACAGTTAAAATGCCGCTTGAATAAAATAATGCTAGTGTGACCCCAAATTAGCCCTTCTAAAATCAAATTAAGCCAGAGCTTTTCCCAGAAGCAAAAATGCCAAAACAGAGGCTATCATACTTCAGTGCCCTGCTCTCTGCCCCCAAACACCAAGCCCATGTGTTACCTTACGAAAGATGAGTCAATTCAGTCCAAAGGTCAAAGCCATATGTTTTGTGCATCCAGGAGTTTAAATCAGGTGGGGATGTTCAAAGGAATGTCCAGAAAGCAACCCAAGAGTCTTTAGTAAAGCCAAGGACACTGATAACAGTTCTTGTTGTTTGCCATGAAGAGCCAGTCCTGGCTGATCAAATTTTTAGCCAGCTGTAAATCAGTACAGCTGGCTAGTTGGGTCAGTGTGCTGTTTCTTGAGAGGCACCACACCCAGTCTGCTGCTTGAATTTCTGCTGAACCCATGAACTCCTCCTCCTTGAATTGCTTCTGGCTCCAGCTCCTCTTCTTGAACAATTCCAGGGACTGCCCAAGAGGGTCCTGGCTGCTTCTCTACTGGAAAGCAGTCAGCTGTAACTTCAACCCCTGGGTCGGACTCTGGTTGTCATCCGGCCTGCTGGCTCTCTTGGCCAGGTAGGACATGGCATTCAGACACATCATAAGAAGGTAATTTCATTCTAGGGCAGAAAGTTGATGGCAGGAGAAGAAAAGTAAGATCAAATATGAGATGGCTTGACTCCATAAAGGATGCCATAGCCTTGAACTTAGAAGGACTCAGCAGGGCTGTCACGCACAGGACATTTTGGAGGGCTTTGAGAATTGTGGGTTGTATTTATTTTTAAAATGCCAATGGATGCGAATTCATACTGAATGAAACAAATGTTTTTCTTTATGTTATACCTTCTAGAAGAACATCATTTAGCATGGGACTAGTGTGAAAGACTCTTCAATCATTTCATAATGGATACACACACACACAAAAGCAAGAAATCCAAAGCAAAGGGGGAAAGGATGTGTTGAAACTGCACATGACATTTCCTCATTTGGCATGTGTCCTCCTTGTAACTGTATGCCTTACACTATTCCTGTTTTAAGCCTAAAAATAACATATGTATGTTTTGTCCAAGCTGGAAGATGCTATAGACTAACTTAACTATGGTTTCACATGAGTAGTAAGAATGTCCAGTAGGGTTTTGCCGAATATTTTTAGATATAAACTGCTGTAACATTCTTTTTCTTGACCTGTGATTTTTACGGTGGGGAAAATGCCCCAGAAACAAACCTTGATGTCTAGGAAATCTAATCCAGTAAAAACACAGTTGCTTCTTGTTAATATTTTCCCCAGTGACTAGGAAATCTTTCATTGTACCATTTGATAAAGATTCCCCCAACCTGACCCCTCTGGATACTTTGGACTTTAACTCCGATCAGCCCCAGTAAGCATGGTGAGTGTTCTGTAGAACCTGCAGGCATGCATATCCGAAAGGAGCAAGATTAGAGAAGGCTGCCTACTGTATTTTGATACTCTCACATTCTGCTATCATCCTCCCTGCTTCTTAGAATAAGGACTAGTTTCCAGAGATTGATTGATTGATTGATATAGTGAATTTTACATCACCACCACCACCACCACCACCACCACATTTGTATGTCACCCCATAGTCCATAGGGCTCTCCGGACAGCTTGCAACAGAACAAGAAAATACATATTCCATACAAATGCAATATATTCAAGCAATACAATCAAGCAATACAATATTTAACTGTAAGCAATGCAAAATCAAATCAAAACTCAATACAATAATATAATAATATCAGTAATGCATAATACCTAATACAATGCACAATATCAATAATAATAAGATACAGCTATAATCCCGTGCACACACCAAGCCCAATTACCTATCGGTACAGTTAAAGAAGCGCAGCCACAGAGTCCTGTGCAGTTTGCCCTGTGATACAACAGCCCACGAGAAAAAGGCCCTGGTCTCCAAGGTCCCCTGCAAGAGGCAGATGCAGCGCAGCGCAACTCCCTGCTCATGGCCGGCTCCTCTTGGAGTTTCTCTCCCTTCATCCGCCTCCTCGATGACACTGCCGTTTCCCCCACAAAGGGCAACACCAAGCAAGAGAACATGGGATGGAAGCCCAGGTAGCCCCACACTGGTCTGCAGCAGGCAGGAAGCAGCAGGCAGATGGTCTGCTGGTTTGGAGATGTGAGACGGTGAGTGCATAAAATTTGGACCAAAGCACAACTAACCATGGATGTAAGTTAGGCGCAGTTTGAATGTCATCCAGGAATTTGCGAGCTGCAGTATGGTCATACAACAAAGTATTCACAATACTGGTTTAACATCCCAAACATCTCTTTTAAAAACAGTGTTTGCATTGTCTACTTTTACAGGAATATACCGGGTTTTGATCTTTGCTTTACACTAACAATGCTGAACTCCATTTCCAAACATGTGGCAACTTTTTCCTTCCATCGGGTGAACACTACTCCTTCGCTCTTGTTTAACTTCTAACGTGAGCCCTACTCAGGCATTCAGCCTTGACGTGCCCCCATCCAAGCCCATCCACAGAAATCTTGCCTGCCCAAAATACCGTGATAGCTTCCCTACTAATTCAGACATGGTCTCTTGTTTTATCACAAATAAATTTGCAATTTCATCTTTAGCTTCACCCATAATACACTCTATAATCAACAGAAGTTCTTCCATATGCAAGATGTTATTCCTAATTGTTGTTGGAAATAATGACTAAAAACGCATTCTAGGAGACAGTTTTGGATCAAGACGTATTGTAAAGTCTCCTAATGATCTAACTGGGCTTTTAGAGGCAACTAAAAGTGAAAGATTGGCAAAGCCAAACTGTATTTGTTGGATTGAATAGCTGCACTTGCTTATTTGCTAATAATGTTGGATGCTGGTTAGGTGTTGCAGGTGTTTGAGTCTACAGTCAACTGGGGGTCACTTGTTCAGAAGATTAGACATCCTTGGTATAGTTTAGTTAAATTTATTTTGTCTTCATAACCTCATTTCAATTCTCTCACTCCCCAAAAAGGGTCCAGGGACTTGCCCAACCTTGTGGGTTCTGTTTGACGCAGGGGCGGAACTGCCACAATTGCAAAGTTTCAGAAGCGGAGCAAAATTTCACTTCTCAGGTTTGAGAGGCACGTTTTCCCACTACTATTCCACAAGATGCAGCCAATAATGTTTACCATCCCCCACCAGGAGCTTCTGGAGAAGCTTTGCAGGGGTGGCTGCAGGAAGCTGTGGGGATGAAGATGGAATGATCCTTCTACTCTATGGGTGGATTTTATTTTTACACTGAGGCAATAAATGTTCCCATGAGATCAATCATAAAAGGGAGTGACTATTGGATCAGCCTGTGAAACAGGGTGTTAACACTTGTCTTCTTTGCTGCTCCTGAATTTTTAGCTCCCCTCCCACATGGAAACTATGATGTAGAAATATAATGACCTTATCATCAAAGTGACTTTTCTATGCATTGAAATTGTTGATTTCAGGGGATGACTAAGCACAGAATCTGATCTCCTTGAAATTTGTTTCCAGGATGTTAACTGCAAAGCAAGTTATATATAGCAGTAAATGCATGCTTAATTTGTGCAGAAATCATGGTGTGATGAATACAATTAAGAGCCTCAGAGGGAATAATTATATTACTGCATAAAGCTGGTGGATCTCAAATTACTTGGTGCCTGGACTTTAAATCGGCCTGTACTCCTGTTGGGAAAGTCATTCACAGTAGCAACAAAAGTGCAGTCAGAAATTGGAAAGTTTTTCAAAGTCATAGAAGATGCATCAATATTCCATTTGTTCTACACTAAAAACATTGTACCTGAAATAAAAACCAAACACAAGTATGAAAGACATGTGCAATTAGCAGGACTAATAGACTCCCATCGATATCATTTCAATCACAGAGGAAACCTCATAATTGTATAACTATATTTTCAGTTTTTACACACAACAAACATCCACCTAGGTAAATTGAGGCCTTGGTCTAATCTGGAGCCTCTGAAATAAAATGAGAGAACAAATCTCAGTGTTGTACAATCCACGGGCAGGGCTGAAAAAGACTTGTGACTGAAACAATGGAGAGCCTCTGACAATCTGCCAAGTCCAGTGGGAGGCAGCCTTCAGGCTCAAAGGCTATTTTTAATTTTTCACTTGCTTCCCCAGGAGCACCAACTGGATCTTTGCGCAAATAGGCAAACAAGAAGGTGAGCTCAGAATTGCACTGCAAGATACCTCTGAGTCCAACACTTAAATTTGCTTTCAGTACCCCAACTGGGAGTTGCGCAATGATCTTTTTACACAACCGTACCCTATTTCAAGCACCACCAAATTTCAGGAGTCTAAGAAGAAAATATTTTTGCTGCAGCTGGTAAACAGCTGAGAGAAGGAAATCCTTGCTGAACCATCTGGAGTTCTCCCAGTGGATTCCAATTGACACTTTTTGTCCATCTCTGAAGCAGACGACATGGAGGCAGATGGACCCACTTTGTCTAAGAGAAATATGGAATGTCTTTGAGGTAGTTCAGAAAAATGAAATTGGCAGATGAACTCCAGGGGTTTTGCCGATCTGCAACTACCTATTGAAAACTATCATACTTGGTGGCTTTTGTTTGTCTGTTTTGTTTTGCCATTTTCTGTACTTGTGCCTTATTTGTTCGTTCATTATTGCATTGTGCTGCATTGTGTTTCATTGATACACTGCATTTCCTGCTCCTGCAAGAAACCCAAGGAAGCTTACAAGTTTTTCTGCATCCTGGGCCACTGTAGAACATTGCTTTCCAATAGCATCCAAGAGCAAGTCTTCCTCCATCTTTCTAGCATTTTTCTTCTGACAAGGTATCATGGAGTGAATTAATCTGTCCATACCCCCCCCCCCCCGTTCCATCCCTGGCAGCATGTGGTAGATGCATAGTTGAAGATAGAACATAATCATACTATGATATAGATGTTAGTAATACTTATATACCACTTAATATAATAAAATCTTCAAGCAATTCACATATAAGTATTCAATATTCATTCAAAAAATGCTATTAAAAAGTGCAAGTTAGAGTAAACTGGAGCAGTGAAGATTTAATTTTCGTCCATAACATGCCATAGGATGTTTGAGTGAACAAGTGCATGTTCAGAGTGAGTTTGCAATGAATGGTCTTCTGCTTCCCCAGGGCATGGAAGGGGGTGGGGAGGTTCGCCAAGGCCGGATTAATTATCTCCATATTACGTCATGGAGTAAATGAAGTTACACATTGTCAAGTTAAATGAGGTAAATTTTGGGGGATGACACAATATTTCCCACATACACTATGTCTACTTTTAGCCTATGGACAATTAGGAAAAACATACCCATGAGTATGACTTTATGGAGCTCAATTTAATCCTGTAGAGTCAAACTGATTTTCATCACTGTCCTCTACAGTCCAACCAAATTCACACCAATATTTCCATGAGAGATCACAGAACACAATTGCCACTTCAGGGAAGGACCTCTTCACAGATTACAGCTTTAACTTTGTGTGTTTTCCACAACGCTTGTATTATAGGGCATATGCAGTATTTCATACACCAGAGAGTAGAGTGAAGGTGATAAGCAGGTGTTGGTTGCCACCTAAGTTGTGATGTTATCCTTCATATTTGGACAGCAGATTTTCAGACCAAACCAAATTGGCTCTGTAATGGTTACTTTCTTAGCCTGGCTGTTATGATACCATATTCCACAGAACTGAACTAAATCATATCCAGTCTCAAGCCATTTAGTAAGATTCAGAGACTAATTAAGTTTAATATTAATCTAAACTATTCCTTCTACCAGCATCAGAAACCCTAATGCAGATCTAATGTCATCTTGGGAAAGAGCCCGCATAATTTAGGTGCCCTACAACATCAGAAGTTTTGCATGGTACCAACATGGTGTGTGAACTGGGTGTATCCAAGATGGATTATTTCATTCTGCAACACATATTTCTTATGAAGGTCAAGTCGAATCAAAAGATTAGCATGTGTGATGCACCACTATTGACCCCGAAACTCCTGTAGATCTACAACTACCAGCTTTATAACATGCTCTTCTCCACTAGATTTATACCCGAGTCAATGTCTTTTATATTGTCTATTTTCTTAGGAGATGCCACAAATTAGCTGATTTTATAGCCATTCATATACCTTGCTACATCCTCACTGGGTCATACTCTAGTCATCCACATTTTATCTTATTCTGCTTATAGCCTGATTGATGTGATTCACAGGAGACAAGTAAGGTGTAACAAATACTATTTTGTTCCAGCCCATTTGGTTCAAATCTATTTTACCCCTGCACTCTTTGAACAAAAAGAGGACGAGATGTCCCCAAGTGTATTGTACTGTCCACTTCCCTGTTTTCTATTTCTTAATCTCTCTACATATTTCTGCAGCAGACAAACCTTCAAACAAAAAATGCAGTCCTTAGAGGGAGATGAGCCAAGATTAGCATGTGCAATGTCCATATAATCACTGTTTTATTCAACACCTTTGAATGGATAAATCTTGTATCCAATGGGACCGCTGGAACAGGAAAGCAAACAATGAATTCCAATCAGGCTGCAAACCTCTGCATATTGCCACAAATAAAACAGCGACAAAAGTTAGCTTCCAATTTTTATTTCTAAAGTGCGACAGAATTGCCACAAACTCTCTGTAAGACTAATTCCCAGAACTGTCGATGCTTTTCTTTATAATTCAGTAACTACAAATATAGCTTAAATATGAACACTTATATTTGCAATTATAAATTAACTTGCCCGAGGTACCTAATTTTCTGGGCTATGCAGGACTTAGAGATGTCGAAAAGGCAGAACACCCCAGAAGAGGGGCAGGACAAGAACAAGGTACTAAAAAGGCATGTTCCAGGCCAAACCAAGTAGCAGTTCCAAGATAAGTGGATGGACCTGAGAAAGGAGAGTTGAACAAAAGGGTGATCTGCATTGTGGTCTTCCAGATGCTAATGGGCAGCAACTTTCCATCCTCCTTAGCCACCATAACCAATTATGAAATACGGTG
Source organism: Varanus komodoensis (assembly GCF_004798865.1). NCBI lineage: Eukaryota > Metazoa > Chordata > Lepidosauria > Squamata > Varanidae > Varanus > Varanus komodoensis. The sequence goes on from NW_025335780.1 coordinate 5,619,641, forward strand.
GCCAACATCTGGAGGCCAAAGTTGCCCAGTAAAGTGCAATACATGAATGAGGCAGATGGAATGAGGAATGAAGGGAAAGCCAAAGGGGGAGAGGGCAAATTGGGAATGAGAATGAAAAACAGAGAGGTACTCAAGTTGAGACTTCTTCCATTCTGGCACCTTACCAAAGGAACAACCATTTTAAATGAGTCATAACTTTAACCTCAAAAAGACTGGGCTGTTAATGTATTAAACGTAGGAATACTTTTGAACTTTTGAAGTGAGACACACCTGAAAATGAGATGTGAAGCAAACTCTTCTAAGCCTAGTAGACATGATCCGGTTTGCTCTGGCTCAAGAGATCCCCTAATCCATCATGGCTCCTAGTCTGCTTTTACTGCCCTCCACTGTATCATGTTGGTAGCATAAAGACCACTCTTCTTATTAGATGTTATCCCATATCTGAGGGGGATCTCAACAAAAAAGAATGTGCAGGATTTAAAAGGGGAAAAAGACACAAAGAAAAAGCAAGGCTTCAAGATTTGGAGAAATCCAAAGTTCCTGTAACTCTTCCAAGGTTTAGGCATCTTGGGCTGCTGAGACGCTATCTTTGCTTCCTGGACTCTGTTCTCTGTTTCTGAACCCTCTTAGAGCCCTGATTGTCTTATCCTGACATTTCTGTCTGCATATTTTCTAGAATGTTATACTATGTTATTTCAAAATGTTTTTTGTCAATATGCCAGATCTCTGTTTCTCTTTCAGACCGTTTGTATCTCAGCAAGTCCGTTCCTCTACTTCTCTCAGTCTGGAGATTATCAGTGTTGGCATGAGTCACAGTCCTGGTAGAACTACATGAGAGTTAGAATCTTGGTCTTTGCTTAGTTTTATTTAGGTATAGTTCTAGCACTTTCTCCCAGGGCAGGGCCTGACAAGCATCCCAATAATGCCATTACATTTGGGGGGCTACAGTGAATGTTTCCTATTTTTATTTTCAGGTTGGAGATAGCGTTTTGTGGAGCAGACATATTTCTTTCCTGCCCAGATCTCTACTCAGTAAATTCTTTATGCTGACTCCTTTCAACCATTTACTTTGCCAATGAACCTTATCTGTTCCAATTTCAGGGCCATTTTGCCCTCCCCCTTACAGCTTATACTTTATTCATGTAAATGATTAAAAAAAATGGTGCATCTTCTGAACACCATTCAGCCAGCTGGATTTGGCTACTTCGTAATATCACTAACAGTAAGATAAGCCTATAAAATATGAGGATGATATGAATACATTCACACCTTTGAATCCTTTTGAAGCAGTCACACCAAATTATCAAAGGAGAGGAAGCCCTGTTCATGTCTGCCAAATATGCTTCTCAAAAGCACTTCTCCAGCTCGGTTCTACCATCCACCTCCCCAACCTTGCCTGAGTCTTGCCATAAATGCGCGTTGGTCTCCTAAACTCAATCAATTTGTCCATAAGCTTTTCCCCTAGCCTGGTGCAGATCTCTTAAACAGGACCCACAAGGAATAATTCTGGGAGGGGGGACTTTAAAAAAAAGAGGTACCTTAAATATCGACCTGTTTAAATTAAAAATAAATCTACTAGTGAAGAAAAAGAAAACTTGAAATTCCTGCCTTTCAAAACAGTGTTTAATAAATTAGTATAGTTTCAGCAAGACTGCAATGAAAGAAAAAAATTATTATTCCACAGTGTCATTATTTAAAATGTACTAAATTTCAATGACAGCCTCTTCACAGAAGATGTCTTTAACAACAAACTTGTTATCCTTCTATTTATTCTAATGTGAGAAGCAAAACTAATATCAATGAAGCAGATGGTGAAAAGACCTAGTGACCAAATAAGAACTTTGGGAACTGATTTTGAATTGGTATTCTCTGCACTGGATAAGCTATGCTGTAGTTTATTTGTTATTATTTCTGAAAGTTCTATATGGTATGCGACGATTCTACAGGCCATGCATTGGACAGTGGCTAATACCACCTCTGATAATCTGCTATATTTCACTTGTGCTAGAAGAACTCTAGACCTGACCTGACCTGGAATTCTTGTTTCTGGAACAAGTGAATAGAATTCATTTCCACAAGCTTTGCTGAGCTTCTTCCTTCTGCAAATGAGCATTTTCTTTTTGAAGCTACCATTTTCCCATTGTGGCAGTGGTGGACCCCATGAACATGTAGACAACAATGACTTCACCCCATTGTTGCATTTTCCAACATTTCATCTAGAACTATTCAGATCTACAGTGCTAGAATTCTGACCTAAGGCACTGTATTTGTTAATCCAAAGAGTCAGCTCTTTATATATAGAATTCTGCAGAGATAAGAGCACCAGGGACAGCTTCACTCACTGGTAAATGAAGTACTTCCATTAACAGAAAGCAGAAATTTCGTATATACATAACAAAACAAACAATTGTTCTAACGAAGAAGTCTATGTTGTACCATATCATTTTTAACGTCCACTAGCATTACAGCTATCGTAGAACATGAATGGATTCAAACTTGATTTTTCAAATGCTAGGCACTCAAAGCCCTGGGTCCAGTTGGGTAAATACACACTTTCTCCCACATTCAGTTAAAGAAAAAGCTCAAGCTCCCCCCTTCAAAAAGAAGTTTGTGGGCTTTGATAAGTTGTTATATACAAAACACAAAAAACAAAACCAGGAAAGCTAAATGGTTCCTAGTTGCAACTGGGGGAATGTTGCGGCAGGGAAAGAAACCGGCCAAGCACTAAACCCTTGTGCAGGTATTCGCTTGTGACACGTGAGGATTAAACTGGAGAGGTGCGGGTACAGTGTAGCCATGCCGCCAAGGTGCCTCTACGCCTGGCAGCTGCCAGAGATCTTTGCACATGTATCAGTTTGTATCTGCTCTCTCTTGGCGGACATGGATTATACATCCTGTTAAATGGTGGGGTCTAAGAGGCTCTACCGAGCCACCACTGTAATCAAGGTGCATTTCTGGGCTACGGGTCACCAGGTTGTGCTGCTGCACTTATTTGATGACAGGTGGCATCATACATCAGTCTTCTACAGTGAGGCTTCAGCTGCCATCAGCTCCTGCCAGCCTGGACAATGGTCAGTAATCCAGAGGCTGTAGTCCAAAACATCTGGAAGGCTGTCCTAAGCATTTATACTCTGGCAACAAAACACCTTTGGGCCAAATCGGACATTACTTTCGATGGGTAATAACAGCCATGTCTTCTTCGCATTTGTACTCAGCAATTGCTCCCCTATCTAGGATCCAGTAAATGGCATCTTCAATGAACCATTAAGAATGGTGGCAATTCTGTTGATTTCTGAAATTTTATTTTAGACTCCTACTATTGGAAAGATATTTCCTTAATGGAGTTCATGCCTGCAAATTTGCCTAGTAAAGCAAAACCAACAGAGTCGGGAGTGAGATTGCTTCCATTTCTGGCAGGAGCACAAAACGCAAGTATAGCATCCCCTGGTGCCTCTTCATCCTCTTTTATTATTATTGCTACTGGTACAGATGTTGTGTAGCCAGTTCCTCCAACTCCTGAACCACTGCCAGATCCCCCTGATGTGAATGGGATGCTTGCCAGCAAAGAAGTTCAAGAACTCTAATCTGGGACTTATAAAAACCACCTTTCTGCAAAAGGTTTAATAAAAACCTTAAGAGACCGAAGTCAGAGCAGAGTGACTTTGCTACTTTTTCTTCCTGCGTATGCGATTGGCTGAATCCTCATACTGCATACATTAAACACTCCTGTAGAAATCCATGCTAATACCTGCAACCGTTGGGTCTAATCCTGGCTTGTTCCACAAGCACCAGGGTGCAGCTATTTCTCCATGCCAGATCTGGATCCTATTGCAGAGTCCTTTTCAAAACCCATCATGGTACCGCAGAAGCAAGTTGTGTGCATGGAAGCACATGGAAGAGGAGGACCTCTCAAACCAGAACAGGGGCAGAAAATGGAGCATCTGGAAAGCAGAGGAGAGGGATGGTTGGACCTTCCTCTGCTATTTTCTGCCATCACTGGTGGGCAAGCAAGAGGAGGAGCAGAGAGAGAGAACGGCAGCGGATCTGGCCCACGTCTTGCCAAACATGGCATTCTGGGGAACATACCTGCCCTGTCCTCCCTGGCGAGTTGCTGCAATCGCACCCGTTGCTTGCAGCAAAGCAATTGAGGTGATTGTTCGGTTGAACCACTTTCCACTTTGCTTGAGATGTGGGGACGAAGTCTCAGATTCAGGACTGTCCCATGGATCTAACCTGCAGGTACAATGGGGCAGGAAAAAAAAGTGTGGACGATCGAAATATAAGAAGTAGATCTGGACTTTATTATTTTCACAGATTTTAATTACTGCATACCGATTTTTCATGTGATCACCATGCTGACATTGCAGCTCCACTCTAACCCATCCTCACTGAACACTCTTTGGAGCTATCTATGGTTCTGTAGTTCAAGTCACCCAAGACAAGCGTGGTTTTCCTACGGATAAATCCTGCACCCAGTTGACTGGAGGCTGCTCCCTCTCCCTCTCCCTCTCCCTCTCCCTTTCCATCTCCCACTGTCTTGCTGCCTTGCTGTCTTTGTCTCCAGGCCAAAAGAGTTTCCATGGGCATGAGATTCTACAGAAGCCTGCACATTCAGAATCATTTTTCTTCCCATCTCTGCAAACAACGCTTGAAATTCCCCTTCCCTTACCACCCCCCCAGCCCCAATTAATTATCAACTGCTCTGACAGTGTAATCACACACACACACAGTGGGGAAAACCTAGATTGGGGGAAAGAGGAAAAAGTGTGAAGATTTAAGATGGGCATCTGTACAGACAAAGTGTGTCAAGTAATTTATACATCATGATTTATACAAAGAACAGTGTTCCTGTACAATCTCCTCGCCATAGTCATGGAGAAAAGGAAAATAGTGCAATTGAGGAAATACCAGAGGATCCAGAGATCTGGAAAATCTTGGTGACCTTTAAACTAGCTATTTAATTTGCATACTGAACGTCGGTCCAAAGCAGAGCTCCCTTAGGTGGGGAATCTGACTAGCTGAATCAAGTCAGTCTTCTGGTTCTTGGTTACGCTTCAGCTCTGAAGATATCATCCTTGTTCACGTCTAGATTTGGCCCTTCACCCCCTGCCACCAGAGTCTAGCATAACCCAATTATTCCAAAGAAATCTGTCTTCTCTTAATTCTTACAACCTGTTTTATGTGTGCCAAGCCATTTATGACATTCTGTATTAAAGCGTACACGAAGGTGCAAAATTCCTTACCCACACTAGGTTTTTAGTATTCTGCTCACTTCATCACACTTCTCCCTTTTCCCCCCAATAGCCCACTGCTCCCTTCTGTGTTGAATCTGTTTCTGAGATGTAACATGTGATGCTAGTGGTACTAAATTGCCAGGAGTTGTTCTTACTCTCTTTGAGGTTATTAGGACACAGACAGCAATTAAACAACTTGTCAGAATGAATAGTGTTTCGGCATACAATATCAAGGTTTGCACATAAACTCCTTAGTAATGGAAAGGAGATTGTTTTGCAAAGGTAGTTTGAAAAAATCCTTCAGAGCCTATTTAAGAACGCAAGAACACTGCTAGATCAAAACAAAGGTCCATCCAGTTCCGCATTCTTTGTCCAATGGTAGGCTGATGGATCCATCTGGAAAGCGCAAATACAACAGCATGCCTGTTATTTACCCCTAGCATCTGGTGTTCAGTGGTATACTGCCACTGAACATGCAATGTTCATTAGGGGTGAACTTCTGCATGCGAACGTTTGTGGATGAAAACTGAGAAATTGCTCAGTTGAGGCTAGTCATGTATCACATGGACAGCTCACTAGCAGCCAAGAACTGTGGCTTTGTGGGATGGATACCAGAGATGACCTCACCAAACAGGGGGTAACTGGGAGTGTTGGGGAACGGATGTAGCATGAAAGTATTCATGGTATCCTTCCTTTTTCTCATTTAGCTGCCCTCCTCTCTCCCCACTTACTGAATGTTCTGCCAGGTCTTCATCACCAGGGTGTCTAAGACTCTGCCCTCCTCACACTTTGTATCATGGGACCAAGGCAATAACCCCCCTCTCCCATTTCATCCTTCAACAGGGAACTCTCTGGAAAATGACTAAAGTCTTCCCTAATGTTCTGAGATTCTCTATCTCACGCACCCTTTCTCTGTCTTTGACAGTTAAGGCAGAATAGGACTGAAGGATCAGTTTTCCCCACAATCCTGTCAGTCTGGGAAGAGGAGACCTGCTTGACTTTATGAGAATGAAGTAACCACATGATAGTACAATACAGAAGCAACAGCATTAAGTTCAGTGTTGTAACCAAAGGTCATAACAAACCGTGCACTGTTCCTTTTTCTTTTTAATGTAATAAAAACATTGGGTCCTGTTTGGAAGGAGGGGACTTAATTTTCCACTGGCCATTTCTTAATTATTTATGTCTTGTTTGCTTTTATCCAATGTGTTTAAAATGTGCTATAATTGATATAGTTGCATTTTAATTATGTTACATTTTATCTGTGCTTTATTATTGTTTGCTGCCTTAAGCACTGTTTTTAGTGGAAAGATGGATTATAAATCAAGCCACTGGTACCACTCAACTTACACAGAGTTAGTATTAGCATGCAGGAGCCAGGACAAAGAGCTTCACCAGGTAACATTCCCAGCATTCTGCTAAAGGTCCTTTCCTGTAGAGCTACATCAATTGCCTAAGCAGAGCAGAAGAACTGGAAACTGCCCTAACATGAGAAAAATAACCATGACTGAACAGGATGCTTGATTTCCACCATGTCCACCCTACAGACATGGAGCCAATGCATCAGGTGTTTTGTCTACAAAAGGCATATTCTACATGCAGATCATCCCAAATATTTCTCATCAAGCTTTATCAATTCTTGTTTGTTCAGGCTGGTCCATTTAAGGGTGCAAAACCGTGATCTGCCTTTTTAAAAATTTAAGAGCTGTGAGTGTCCATAAATCAGTTATGACAATCATTGTCAAAGCAATCAATGAGCGAGGAATCTGCATTAATTCAAATAATATTGATAGCCACACGAGCTTGCATCAGTCTTCTGTGAAATAAGAAAAATGAGACATCTTTTTAAAAAATCAATATTTTCCCGTTTATGTCACTCAGTTGAAGTATATCAATAATACATTACTTTGTACCTTGAGTGTCAGTGGCCTTTGAGATTTTGAGGGCTCTTACGCTTATATTTGAGGAAAGAGGAGGGAAAGGAACCTAATCAAACCATGTTGCTAAAAAGCCTGAAATTTTCCAACAGCACGCTGCTTTTCCATTGCACTAACGGCAATAAGCATGTGATGCATTTCTGGCTGGATGTATTATTTATAATCCATCCCTCAGTAACAGGGGTCTGAGCGGCATCTTTGTCCTATTCCGTTAAAGAGCGAGGCGAACAACGAAATTCACTCATCACAGCCTTATCTCTTCCTGGACCATGTGAGCAGGAAAGTTATGCAGGTGTGTGACTGTATGGCGAAGCATACAAGTTGCAGAATTACAGCATTCATTCATCACAAAAGAAACATTTTAATTGGTTATAGGTGGAAAATATCTACTTGACAGTCAGTTTCTCACTTTTTCACATAAGTGCTTTGCTGCTTGGATGCCTTATCTTGTTTAGTATAGGGAAAGTAATTTGACATGAAAATACCTCGATGGCTGCCGAAAATTAATTGCCAATTAAAAAAGAAAAATGTTTGTGCTACTCTATAAACAAGCCAACATATAAACCTTTCAGTCTTGTTCCTTTATTTATGTCTTTGTGGATCTGGTTTCAAGCTATTTGCATACAATTTACAAATTCACATTATAATTCTCCAGTATATTTATGATTTTATAGTTGTATATATTTTACCTCAATGAAAAATATTTATTTCTGTGTACTGCTGTTGCTTATTATTTAACAAAAGCATTTCATTACATTTGATAGTTTATGTGTCTTCTTTACAATGAGGCATTTTTCTTTCTAAGGCTCAAAAAAGATGTGTTTTTAGCCTATAAGTAACAAAATACCTTTCCTAACTTTTTAGCTTCTACAATCTATTTAAGGATGAACACAGACATGCCTAACATGTCAATAAGGAATAACATTTCTTGTTTGCCAGATGCAAAACATAAAATGTGGGTTCAGGTGCAATGACATTTGAAACTTGCTCTAGTTTCTAGTACTGGAAAGTTCTGAAATTTCAATTCTGAAGTGACAAGAATATTAAAATTCTACAACTGAAACAGTTCCGTACTGTGATATCACTGGCAGATGCAATTTTAAAACTATAGTTCACCCTGTGAAGAACAATCACAAGATAACAGCTTTGCTTTGGCGATGAATAGAGGTGCCGCCAAATGCTGCGTATTCTGGCCTCAGATGCTGCATTTTGAAGGCAAGTCCCAATGACGAAGCACTAAGGCCCCGAGTTCTTTGCAGTGCACAATATTTTTGCCATCTTGATTTTCTCTTCAGTGCACAACTTGAGTGTGTGGGTGTTTACACTATTTCCACTGATGGTCCACTGAGCCTTTTTAGACAGTCAACTGTGAGCCGCCCCGAGGCTTTGTTGCGATGGGGGCGGCATAGAAATGTTTTAAATAAATAAATAAACAAACTGATATGTGCCCGCAAAAGCTACATAAACTGCCACAGACACGTTGCCTACTTCTTTTAAGAGAGAGAGAGAGAGAGAAGCAGCTGATTCGATAAATGAGTAGACAATGGAATGAAACACACTTGACAAGCCAGGAAACAGACAGAATGGATTGAGCAAATTCCATAAAGAGCTAGTTGTAGTCGTCCACAAAACTCATCAGTAACATACTGTCACCGTGGTCCATGGTGTCTTCTCAGAACTTGCTAGAACATTAGGGAAGGCCAGGCGTGCATGATGATCTTGTTTCTGTTCATAAACGATACAAACACAGACCTTTTGCAATTCAGGACATCAGCAGGAGCACCATTTTGTGGGATGAGATGGTCGTTTTCAAAAATGTATTTTTAAAAATGCACAGATCGAAATGAACATTTTTCAAAAAGATGTGTGTGCATAAATTCATCAATTTATGCATCAAGGATACCTGGTTTGCCATTGGAACAAGCTAAAAAAACAGGTAAAAATGGAAACTGGACTGAGCCCAAATGAGCTTTGGAGTGAGCCTTGGGGAACTTAGGCAAGTTCAAAATTCTCTTGTTCTCCCAGTCCTAGATAAGGGTGCCTAACACTGGCAGTAGCGAGGGCTGACTACGAACACTGGCCTGCAGTAACTGCTCTGTCAGCAGCAGGAAGAGAGAATGTCAATGCCTCTGCTAATATAACCCCAACTATAATGCAAGGCATAGTCCATTTTATCCTCACAACGACGACACTGAGAGGTAGGTTAAAGGTACAGAAGGCCCTTGCTAAGCTCTCCCGCTATGCTTAAAAGAAATCTTCCTACCATTGCAATGGGGAATCAACGAGTGGATAATAAGCATTGTTTGTCCGCTTGCAGGCTGAAGGCAGAAAAGCAGCAGAGACATTGGCAGCCCAAGCCAGAAAGGATGTTCTTGACCATCCTTAGGAATGTAATTTCAAACCTCCTTTCTGCCTCGTGTCATCCCTTTGCCTTTCCCAAAGCTAAGGCATTTTTCTTGCTAAGAAGAAGAACTCAGAGTGGAGTGAGCCCCATTGTGAGCCTGATCCAGAGTTCACTGGATATCAGGCGAATTTGAAAAAAGTACCACTTCTTAAGCAAGAAAGCCTGCATATTAAGTACCTTCCTTTGAAAACTCATATCATCCCAATCAGGAAGTATCACTTTCCCCAAGTGCTTTTCAAATATTAGATGCTATGGGATGCAGAATGCATTTGGCAATAAGCATCATTTTTGCATTATTTTTAAATGAAACAATAATAAAATGACTATTCGTAACGATGCACATGCCGGTAATTCACACATGTTGAGAGATAAGAAGAAGGGATGCTCAGATGAGTGACATTTAACTGACTGGACCTGACACACCTTGCTCTTTGACTTCACTGCATCAGCTGCTGTTTCCTGGATACCAGTTTCATCCCTGGAATTCAGCCCTGCTTGCATCACTGGACTGGTTTAGGACATGGTAGTGGGGAGCTTAGGATACACAAAATGAACACTTGCGTTGCCTAGAGTTAGGGTGGAATCCCGCCGGCTGAACCCCTCTCAGCCTGAGAAGGAGATGCTGCTCCTGAGACTTTTCCTTACATCAAAACCTACAAACATGAGGCATATATGCAAGGTGATCTCTGGGGCAAACATTGCAAAAACTAATCAGACCCCATCAATAACCTATTAGGAAACTGATTTCCTAATCTTTGTGTCTCTTCAGTGGCTTAAGTTGGCAGTGTTAACTGTTTCTTCTCCCTACAGAACCGAGAAAAGAGGGACCCTAATTTCTTTGCTCTATGAGTTGCTCAGTGCTGACCCCCCCTCCCCCAATTGTGTGGGAAATCTGTCCTTCCTCCACCCCCACATTTACTGAAATCGTTTTTTGCAGCAGATGGTTTTCTTGGCCTCTGTGGTATTGATTGCTGCTGTTGAAGGAGACGGAGTCTTCTGATTGCGTTCTACTTGAAAGATTGTTAATGCAGAGCAAAGCAAGGGATGCTAAGCAGGTCACTGGACAGTCTTTCATAAATATTCAGCAGGAACAAACATTGTGAGAGACACTAATGCTGATAGAATTCACAGATATGCTAAGTAAGAATAAAGCATTTCCTGTGGAGAGCTCCTGTTGAGACTATATGGCCTTCCGCCTTAATGAAGTTATAGGATTGCCTAATGGAAAAGGATGTCAACGTCTCCTATTCTGTGCTGTATACACAACATACACACACAATTAATGATTAGGTGCTGAGCTAAGCTGTTAACATGTGTTGTGATAGGGTTCTTTTCAACCTCAGGTGTATTTCTATCAGATTATATAAAGCAAGAATTACTTCTAATTTCAAGAATCTGAACTATTTTAGAAAAAAAAAAGTCATGCTCTGTCATGTAATTTGAGCTGGCCTGATCTACCCTGAATTGTGGGATAACTGACAACTCTCTACCTAACATTCTGTTCCGTTATTTACACATAAGTCAACCTATGGACTTGTTCTTCTGGGATATTGTCACAGTGTCAAGCCCCAAAACTCCCAAATTTCAGCCTTCTTTTTTTTTCTATAAACCTAAACAAGCATAGGACCAAAAACTACTCCAGAATCTTCTTAGGAATAATTTTATGGGGTACTTTTATGCCCCAAATGAAGGAATATAAGCAGGTTGGATACAAATCATCTTGGCCACTTTTTAGCAAAAAAAAAAAAAAAAAAAAA